>NC_142523.1:22966619-22976619 GCF_964205215.1 Stylophora pistillata
TTTGAGAAAAAATAAAATATATTTTTCTTAAAGTACTGGCAGTATTCATAACGATTATGATACCAAAATTTGAACATTCTCTGTCTTTGTTTTTCCTTATAACAATTAACCATAACATTAACTACAGAGCTGTTGCATTAAAAATGTTGCTCTTTGTCTGTTGTAACACAATGACATTAAACACGAACTTGTAAGTGCTCTTTTCGGCCACAAACAGGATGCGGTTATTTTATCATCTGAAACTCTCCCCCAATTCCCAAGTTAATTGGTTGGCCCCTCACCAAAAACTTAATATACGTCATTTGCCAACAAGAGTAAAATATTAAATGCATCCTTAAGGAGCCTTCAGCCTTTTTTTTTTTTATTTAACATTTAAAATATTTCTAAGGTGAAATCTTAAGCCTGAAACGTATTTGTAACAAAACACAGTTGAAAGGAAAGCATGACTCTCACTAGATAAGTTGCTCATGCAGAGGTTTACATTTGTACACCCAGAACTACACGCAATGTAAGTCCAGAATAATTAACTTTAGATTAAACCAAAGCCTAGGCCTTAATACATTGATTAATATTTGGATCGCAAGTAGAAGCTGTGCGCCTGCATTTACAGTCACTCCTACAAGAATGCTTGAATTGCACTGTAATGACGCTCTCCAGTCCGAATGGTGTAAGGCTATCACTGCCCTGTAATGACCCTTTCCAGTCCCAATGGTGTAACGCTATCACTGCACTGTAATGACCCTCTCCAGTCCCAATGGTGAAACGCTATCACTGCCGGTGATAAACTTGTACAGTTTTACAAGTCCCCCTGCAAAGTAATTGTACACCTATTAAATAGCGACCATGACCATTATATATAATAATTTGGTAACTCATGATATCATGTAGATGTAATTCAATGACTGCTTTATTATATATACACATTTGAAAAAATGAAAGCTGTGATCTGTCTGCAGATACAGAGGAGAAGCGTGTGGCCCGTTCATGCAAAAGCGGCTTCATGGCAACAAGGCAGACTCACTTTGAGCTCGATATTCCATTAATCGTGTTGGTAAGTTCACAAGCTATTCGCCTTTGTCACGGCCCGCCATCTTGGATTACGTCATTGAATATTTTACATGAGGTCGAGGCCACGCGTGGTAAGTTCACAAACAAAATGGCGACTAGTAGCGATAGCGTTGAACTCGAATTTTGGCACAAAAATATAACAAAAATACCCAAAGTTACAAACTCTTTTGTTGAGGATTTTGCTGAGAAGAACCTACCGATCAAAGCCACTGTAACAAGAGGATATAAATTCTTTCACGAAGAATATATTCACGATATTGAAGGTGAGCCTCGTTGACCTCGTGGTAGCTTTCTTTGTTTGACTGTCTTTCCAATATTTTGTTTCTGTGCTCAGTGTTTTGAGTTTTAACTCTTTTTTCTCGGTTTTTAACAGTAAAACTTTGCAAGGAAGAGGATTCAGGAGTAGTGGCTCGGGCTAAATGCTTCAGAAGTATGAAAAAGAACGAAGATCCTCACAAGTTGTCTGTTGTGTTCGAGAGCTCCTCTATTGAGGCTAGCATCAACAAGTATATGTGTAGTTGTGCTGCTGGACAAGGTCTTTGCCATCATGTTCTTGGATTGCTCTATACTCTTGCCCATTTCCAGCTATTAGGCTTAAAAAGTGTCCCGCCAATGGTTTCTAAAACATCAAAGGCACAGGTAAAATTTAATAATAATAATAATAGATTTGATGATAAACAATAAGAAAAAACAGTCATTAATGTATAGAGATTTGACTGTATCTTAGCAATATTTTTTCTTAAAAACTCCTTTTAATCACACTGCTGTTTTTAAACATAACACAATAAGCAATTTTGAATTCATATAGTATATTTGTATATTATTTTTTTGCAGAGATGGCATATCCCCAGTCGTAAAGAGGGCATTAAAGCAAGGCCAGTGACAGATTTGATTATACAAAAGTCAAAGCCAAAAGATAAATTGCATGAACCTAAAAAGAAGAGAAAGGTGTGTGGTGTGGCAAGCACGATCTACAAACCCTTCCAGCAATCATTAAGTAGCCTTGACTTGACTAGTGTGCTGTCGCCACAGTTTGAAAATCTCAACAATCAACCTGGATTTATGAGAATATGGGAAGATGAACAAAGTGAGCCTCCAATTTTAGTAGACTCGGCCTTTGGAAAGGTGCCAAAAGGCTGTGTCATAAGCTATCAACAGCCATTGAAAGTTAAGAGCAATATTAACATACAGCTACCTGCATTCAACTTTCCATCTTTAAGCTATCCAGATACAGTGCTCAATGAAAAACAAGACCTTTTCTTCAGCTCCCTTGCAATATCAGGTCAACAGTCTATTGACTTTGAAATGGAGACAAGGGAACAGTCAACTACAACAGCATGGCATGAACTAAGGAAGTTTAGGCTTACAGCTTCAAATTTCAAAGATATATGCTCAAGAAGAAAAGACCATGAAATCCTTTCTACGCGTTTACTAAAGGGAAAAGTAATCCAAACTGCAGCCATGAAATATGGGATACAAAATGAGGGGGTAGCTGCTGATATGTACAAAACACAGTTTGGCAGAGACACTCACCTAGTAGGTTTTCTTATAAACCCATGTCTCCCACACCTAGGCTGTAGCCCAGACAGAAGAGTGTTTGACGACACTGAACAACATCCATGGGGCCTGATAGAAATAAAGTGCTCTCCAGCAAGTCATCTGGATAACCTTCAGTATTTAAAGTTTAATGAACGAAATGGGTCATATTCATTGAAGAAGACACACAAGTATTATTATCAAGTTATGGGATGCCTTGGTTTAACAGGAAGTCAGTGGTGCGATTTCTTTGTTTACTGCAAGGACGAATTTCACTGTGAACGAGTATATTTTGATGAACTTCTCTTTTCTGAAATGCTGGACAAACTGAATTTATTTTTTTTTGATTATCACCTGAATACATGTGTTCAATAATTTATTGTATGTCTCTTATACAAAATAACTTCGTGCCTAAGTAACAAGCTAATTGTGTGTGACAAAGTTTGGTGGGAAGTGGAGTAAAGACATTTGAATCAGCATTCTTAAAATGTTAAAATATTACAAGTCAAACCTAATTAGACTCAGAACTTGTTCTAGTAATTATCATTACACAGCTGTTTGCAGAAATTATTGCCACAAATTTAAAAACATTGGGTTCATGATTGGTAATTTAATAGTTTTTGTATTTTTTCCAAAAATACAATACTTATGATAATTCAGTTTCATTTAAGCCTATATGTCTGTAATATATTGTAAGCGCCATAATTTTTACAAACAGCTGTACATATTTCATTGTTTATCATGCATTCAAATACTGTGACTAAGTTGGGTGTATTTCAAGCCATTTAATAGTTTTTTACTGTTATTAAACAGAACATTCTGTACAAACATGATAAATAAAAATACATGAATGACTTCAACAGGTTTTGTATTTAAACCCCAAAAGGGCATTTTTATAATATTTGGCAATAATGAAATTTGTGAATAAATGTAAAGTTATTAAATTCATAATTTTTTTTCCAAAAAGCTAGTTTGAAAGCTTGCATTGAATCTGTAAAACAAAAATAGTACTAACAATATAATTTTTACTGATTTTACTGTTTATTTTAATGCCTAACCAATATGCCATGTACATACGAAAAGGGTGCCCCTAGGGGATAGGGCCACCCTACTATTCACCCTTCCACATCACATGTTAACAGATGGCATAGTTCTTACCTAGGTTGGACCTAATACGTAGTGTACCCTCACTCAATGTCAACTAACTCTTAGTTGTTAAAAGTTGTTAGTACTACCGTATTTCTTCACCTATAAGCCGATCTCGGCTATAAGCCGAGACCCTGACTTTCAGGGTCTTTACGCTACACTCAAGCTGCCCAAAAAAAAAGGTAAAACCATCGGCTATAAGCCGAGAGCGAAATTATTGATTGTAACTGGCCATTTGAGCAAGCGAACCTCACGGAAAACATAAGAAATTGACTCACTAAACACAAAACCTAATGAATTACAATAAACACAAAAGAAAAAAAGCGAACCAATCAACGAACTGTATAAATACTACCACGCGACAACAGATTAACCACAACAACAATAATAATCTCAGTTAAACGTTTCAAAGTATCAATCTATCGAGTATACCTTTCGTCGCTGTCACTTTTTATCATCATGCCTAAAGCACGCCGTTCCTCGTATAGTATGGCTTTCAAGATAAAAGTTATCGCGGAAGCTGAAGCGGTAGAAAACAACTCGGAAATCGCTCGAGAATATGGACTAAGCGAGTCCATGGTACGACGCTGGAGAAGAGACCAGGCGACTATTCTTTCCGGAGAGCTGAAGATGTCTGCAAAACGTGCGACGACGGGCCGTTTCACTCCGAAATATCCCGAACTAGACCAGCAAGTGATGGAGTGGTTTTCACAGCAAAGAGAACAAGGTTGGTATTTACTTTTCTGTCTAAAATTTTAAGAGTTTTTGAAGAGTTGAATGATATCGTCTTTCAGTGCGTGGGAAACAGAGACTTTGATTGGTCAGAAATATGTTGTTGTCATGACAATTTCATAACATGTCACGAAAAGAGTGCTGCAGTCACGAATCTACGGTTATCTCGCAGCAAAATAAGATTGTTATTTTATTTTTCGTAGGTATTGCGGTGAGTGGATTGATCCTTCGCCTTAAAGCTAAAGAGCTCTCCGATGATCCTGCTTTCAAAGCTTCCCGTGGATGGTACGAGAAATGGAAACGACGCCACTCGGTCAGCATGCGAACCAAAACAACTCTGGCCCAGCGATTGCCCGCCGATCTCGAAGAGAACATTGTGTGCTTTCATCGCTTCGTCATTGCAGCAAGAAGACGCGCCGACTACCCTTTATCCCGCATCTACAACATGGATGAGACACCCATGCGTTTTGAGCTGCCATCGAACCGAACACTGGAATTCAGTGGAAGCCGAACAGTGCCAGTAAAATCTTGCGGAGCGGAAAAGCGGAGCTTCACCGTCGTTCTTGCTGTTGCTGCCGATGGAGCAAAGGTGCCACCGAAAGTCATCTTCAAAGGCGTCCGTACACCGAGAGATCTGGTTGTGCCGCATCCTCTTCGTGTTTCCTTCCATAAGAAAGGGTGGATGGATGAACAGGGCATCCGAGAATGGATTCGACAGAGTTTGCCCCGTGCCGAGCGTTCCCTTTTGGTGTGGGACTCATTCCGAGCTCACTTGACCGATTCCGTGAAAGATGACCTGAAGCAGCGAAACATTGACGTCGCAGTTATCCCTGGTGGCCTAACCCCGGTTGTACAGCCCTTGGATAAGTGCCTAAACAAGCCATTTAAAGATAATGTGCGCCGAAAGTACTTGGCGTGGATGACATCTGGGCCATTTGAGTTTACCCCAGCTGGGAAGAAGAAGGCGCCAAGCAGAAATCTTGTCCTCAGGTGGATCAAGGAAGCATGGGCAGAGATACCCGAAGAGATGGTTGTCAAATCCTTCAAGACCTGCGGTATTTCCAATGCCTTGGACGGAACAGAGGACGACGTGGTCTACTCTGAGGAAACCCCAGAAGTAGATGATGAATACATAGAAGAGAACGAGTTCGACACAGACAGCGAAAACGAAACGGATGGCGAGTAAACCATTGGGTTGAAAGCCCTTGCACGTATCCGTCAAACGGCTCCTTTAGGAGCCACCAATTTCATAAAAGTGAATAACCAATATTCAGAAGTTATTTTTGTTGTGTTTTATTACTTCTGCTTCATTGCTAACTTGACTACAAGCCGGGGGGGTAAAGTTATTCAGCAACTGTATATTTTTAAAATGTAAAACCCTCGGCTATAAGCCGAACCCCGTTCTCCGTGAAAAATCTCCCAAAATTTTGGGTCGAAAACTGAAAAATTCGCTCGGCTTATAGGTGAAGAAATACGGTATTTGTATTACAGATCCTTACATACTTTACTTTAAATGATGCTTACTCTTCCATCTATTTTACAACAATTGTATACATATTTAGATATATTGCTTTTCATGCAACAAAGGCCCCTGGAAATTGGTAATAAGACATGCCACTGTCCATATTTGATTAATGCTGCCAGCTACTGTAAGAGGTATAACTTTATCAAAATAGTGAAACTCTTTCACCCTTCTTATGGCCCTTTCCACATGGACTCTTAAATTATGTATCTGTTTACTGGTTGAAAGTTCTTTCTTTGAAAATTGACCCTTACTTGACAAAAAGGCAGGCATTGCTACTCCACAACCTATTGGCTTTAATAGATCCTCTATAGTAAATCCTTTATCAGCCATTATTTGATCACCTGGCTCAAGTAAATTCAACAAACCTGATTGCTTAACAAGCTCCTTGTCAGAAATACTTCCTTCAAAAAGAGAACTTACATGAATAATTTCCCCAGATGGAGATATTACAACATTGCCTTTGTAAGTTGTGTGGCTCTTATATGATGAATAGCAATTGCTATTCAAAACCATACTAGATGGTGCTTGTACCTTTATCTCTGAGGCATCAATAATACCACGGCATTTAGGATATAACAATTTAAAACACTTAGGCATATGTTTGTCAATTTTTGCCCGAGAGGGCCATATAGGAATGGTTCCCAAAACAAAATAGAGAAAGTTAACCCAAGAAATAAAAACTCTACTCACAGTTGAAATAGAAATATCAAATTCACTGGCTAGTTTCTCATTAAAAGTACCCAGCCTCAGCTTAGTAATGCATAAATAAAACTGATCAAATAAGCTAAGTTTGCATGTCTTGAGAGTGTCTCTCATGTTACTTATATCTTTCCCACTTTTTGCTCGTGCTCTCTGTACTTGGGACCATGAAAACATACTTTCAGCTGTGGGTCTAAGGGCATTGAAGGTACTCACAAAAATAGCAAATGACGAAAAGCCAGTATGGAATCTAACGCGTTTGTCTGACATCCCTTTCAGTTGTCTGTAAAAAGATTGTTTTGAAAGCAGCTGTTGTAATTGTTCGATACGAGCTTGCGCTGCCTCAAGTAGCTCTTCTACAGGCTTTTCGGGTTCAGTAAATAAATAATCATGTAGGTTGACAGTAGGTGTTATGATTGTGGTGTCAGTAGTTACGGTGGAGTCCTCCATGTGGCTGCTAGTATCGATGACATTTTCGTCTACGCTTGAATCTTCGATGGGCCCAATTTCGACTGTGGGAATGTAGAAAATAACATGTTTAGAAATATTTAGGGCGGGCCTAAAGTACAATTTCATAAAAAATAAATACCTGTAGAGGAGATTGGCTGTATATTATCCACGACATCAATCTCGGTTGTGTTAGTACGTGTTGTGCATTCGCGTTTCGTTGCTGACTTTCGTTTCTTTGATAAAGTTGTCCATTCAAAAACGGATGGTACAGCACCATTAACGAGTACACTTTTTCCTGTTAGCGTTTTTTTTATATCTGTGGGTTTAAAATGATCAGAGCAAACTCTTGTACTGTTGGTTATCTGAAAGATATCGGAAAAAATATAAGGTTTGCTATATAAACAACGCTGAAACGACGCTAAACTGAACTATGATATATAAAAGGCCATTTACCTTGAAGGACCGGCCGACATCACGCTTAATTTTTATAATCCACTGTCTTCTTAAGTCTTTGTCTTTCGGGAATTGATGAAAGGTTATATTAGACTGCACTTTTGATCTATTGTTATTGCACTTAGGAACACAACAGTGATCTTTGTTCGGCATGATCGCTCGAGTGTTCAGTGTGTCAAGAACCACGCGTGACCTCGTTTTCATGCCAAAAAGCATTACGTCATTTTCAAGATGGCGATACCGTGACAAAGGCGAATTGAAAATTGATTGAATGCTTTAAACCAATCACATTTTTCATAGAGAGTCGGTCTCTGATGTATAACAATTGTAATGGATATCACTTTAAATTCTTACCTTGTGTTGTGTCAAGATCTTGCACTAGTCACAAAAGTTTTTGAACACATCTATTTCACAAGCTTTATGATTGCTCCCCTCCTCACTGAACAAGACATTCAGGCCTTCAACGAAAAGCTCGGGTGTTGGCTGAAAATGTCTCGCTCCATCCAAGGTAAACAATGGCTTCATGACATTTTTGTGACCTCTGATATAGTCCAAGGCTCCAAAAGAAGCAAGGCCAGTAATCATTAGGTCAACACATGTCAGTGTCCTGGCTATTCCCGTGATCACAAATGATCTGACAGCAGAAATGAATGTTTATATCAGTATAGTTGTGGGGTGGAAGAATCAAAATAACTTAGATGTGCACTGCTGTTTACACAGTAATCATTTGTAGAGTTGCACGCAGCAAAAAAAAGCTCACTTTAGTGATCAGAAATAGAAGAATCAGTGCAGGGTGCAAATTGTAGCTCATCATACATGAACATAGCAACGCATAACAATATAATTTTTATGTTACAAGATGGATCAAGACCATTGACAACAGCTTAAGGCCAGCTACTGATTTGCATCCTGTTCCTGTTGAAATAATCAAGTACCTTTGAATTTCTGGAACAGAACTCAAGGTCTCCTTGGATGGTACACCACGATACCCAACCATCTGAAGGATGTCCATCATAGAATCTTCACAGAAAAGTGCTCCAAGCTCACCATTGGCTTTGCATGCAGCTATCTGCAGGAGAAATGATTATTGATTTCTTATGTCAGCCTTTGAACCATAAGGAAGTGTCTGACTTAAAGTGTAGCTCAACTGTTCATTTCAGATTTCAATTGAGTTTTGCACAATCAAAAGTGAAGTACTGACTCTGGCCAATAGAAAAAAGGACACAGGTAATCTTAACAAGTGAACCAATCAAAACTCAAAGGAAATAAAATACATGTAGCTGGCATAAAGTGCAGGAAATTGTGTGCGAGTCACAATCCATTTTGGTTGTATTTTTTGGTTGGTTAAGAAAACAGCATCAGTTAAATGTATTAATGATCATGACATGTAGTTACGGGAAACAAAACATCGAATTGACACTGAATTGAAACATGCTAAATGATCATCAATTAAATGGTGTGCAAGGTAAATAAAACTAAAAATGATAAAGGTTAAAATAATTAAAGGCCTGGCTGCATTGTCCATGCCTCTCTCGGTGCAAGGATATTCCTTTTCTACCATGTTATCGTGATAATTAAATCATTTTGAACATAATACACAACAGTGAAAATTTTACCCTTTCCATTGACTGCCTCAGGAAATCATCTTCGACGAGTGAAGCCCACTTCTCACTTTGCACACTTGCCATGCCATCAATAAAGTAGTCATACACATTCACAGACAAGAAACAGGGTGCAGGCCCCCCTTGAATAAGGGAACATGCCATGAGTTCCCCTACTGCCCTGTACTCACCATTGGCAAGAGCTCTCATGTCTGCATTGGGGACACCATCATCACTGAAGAGTGTGCGTCTGATATGACCAAAGATCTCTGTTCAGAAAAGAGAAGTAAAATCAATCAGTGTCACTACATGTACAAGACAAATTTAGCTCGTAGCATGAGCAAATATGACTTCAATTCAATCCAAACAACCAATAAGAATGTACTGTAACCCTCCACACTCAATTAAATAATTATGAGTGCATGTAGTGCTATACATTTAAGACATGCTATATATGTTGCTTGTGAAATCAGTTTTCAGGTCAGATCTGTTTCCAACCTGCATTGATCTGCCTCAACTTTTTTTTCATTATGCAATATTTCATGTCATTGTAAAAGTACTGTGTTCTGATTGAAGCAGACATAATATGTAGGTTGGAAAGGGTTATAACCTACAACACACACCCTATAAGCTGCTCACTGTTGTGTTGTAGCAACATCAGCATGCTCGTGATATTCTGCTATTGTTCAACTTTTTTCCTTGGTTTAAAATTTATGAAACAAGTTAATTTTTGTATTCCTTTGTCTGAAAGCAGTTACCATTATCTGGGATAGAGGAGAACAAAAATCAC
>NC_142523.1:22979119-22984119 GCF_964205215.1 Stylophora pistillata
TTTCACTTTTCTTTTTAGGTGAAATGAGTTAATTCTGTTTGATGAAATCAATAAAATATTAGGCTCACTAAACCAAGCTGATACAATGACAAGGGTTGTATACTAGTTATGTATTATTATAACTAATAATCTATATGCAAGAATCTATATGTAGAATCTATATGCAAAAAGGCTGCGAAGCGTCTGTACTTCCTAAAACAGCTAAAGCGCGCTAAAGTTCCATCTGAGGATATGCTACTTTTCTATACGACATGTATACGCCCTGTATTAGAATATGCGTGCCCAGTGCCCAGTGCCCAGTTTTTCATTATTCTTTTCCGCAATATCTGTCCAATGAAATGGAACGGTTGCAAAAACGCGCGCTGCGGATGATTTAATCTGACTTATCCTACGCTGAGGCTCTAGTAGCTCTTGACGTTGCGTCACTGTACGAGAGGAGGGAGATCTTGTGTGATGCTCAATTTGATCAGATTGTAAGGGACGAAAACCACAAGCTCCATGATCTACTGCCTCCACGCAACGAGTCCACCTATCGCACCCGCAGCCAGAGATACTTCAAGCTACCGATTTGTAAGACAAATAGGTTCAAAAACACATTTATCATGGCGAACAGTTTTAATTATTAGTAGCTATCTTAATTATTTATATTTTAGTTTTTAATACTTCTCTTATTGTATTTTATTGTAGATTACACTTTGTAGCTTTTATTGTAGTTATCTTAGAGTAAGTGATAATTTATTTCCATTGTAAAGTAAGTCGTATTTCAGCCGGCCCGGGGGCTGCAATGATTTTACTCCCTAATAAAGCTATCTATCTATCTATCTAATATTTTAAATGATTATTGTCATTCTTAAGTATTAATCACACCCACAACTTTTACCCACACCCACACCCACACCCACGACTTGTACCCACGACCCACGACCCCCCACCATTAGTCAAACTCAAACCAATCTAACATTTTAAAGTCCGATGAGGTGCCAAACAGTTTCTGGTGTGAGCATGAAAGCCTTCTTCGTATGGAGACATTTCTGACTGAGAACAACCTTGACCTGGGTGTTATCATAACTGACAGCAGTCGCAAAAATGCAGCCTACATAGAAAGGAATATGGCACCCAAAGGAACCAGACATTATTATGACATCTGGCACATTGCTAAAGGCAAGTTAAATGTCATTTGTCTGTGAACCATTCATAATATAACTACTGGCGTAAATGTATATCACTGAAGAAAAATTATTTTATCTGCACCTTTTGCCAGTTTTCAGTTAACATTTCTCATGGTGGACTAATCGTTTTCTCTAATCAGAGGAATTGGTGAAAAATTTGATGCACTAGCAGAGCAGAAAGATTGTGAAAATGCAGGACTGTGGGGGAAGTCTATCATAAATCACTTATATTGGATAGCTGCAACTGCCCCAGAGGGAGATGGAGACATGCTAGAGGCTATGTGGAAGTCAGTGACTAGCCACATTCAAGATATTCATGATGGGCATAGCAAATGGTATCCAAAATGTGCCCATGGTGATCTAGATGATTACGATCGAGACAAGGAGTGGCTCCAGTTATGTAAGATTACATGTCAACAAATTTACAAAACTGCTTCTTTTGTGAGTTTTTTTTATGATGGCAAATGTTGTTTTACTTTAAGTTTGCGTTTCAGCATCGAGGGTTTGTGAGAAATTAACTGACATCCAACTAAGCAAGTCTCTGTTGAAAGATATCAAGATGGTATCACCTCTCTACCAGACTTCTTCTTTTGAGGCACCTCACAGTCTTGACATAATAATATTTGCACCCAAACATATCGCTTTTACATTCTTGGCTATGTATGCCAGGTAAAGTGATGAAATTATTGTACAGCATGATAAACCTATCCTTTGCTATAACTTGTCCCATTTTCAAATGTAATAATGGACAAAACATCCCTCTTTTGCTTTCAATCTACAGACGTTTCTTAGCTGCCCTTCACTACAATGAAAACAGTGATCGTTTACAGGCAGTCGCAAAGGATGGAAGACCCTGCTACACAATTAGGTTCCCAAAGTTCAAAAAAGAGAGCACTCGGTGCGTAAGGAAAGGACATGTGCTACTTATGGTATACCACTACTCCCTCTTACTATTTAGCAGAACTAAAAGAATTAAATTTTTCGTTTGTTTGTTTCCTTGTTTTGACTTCCCTTTTAAATTTGTCTTCGTTAGTTCTAGTTCTAGATATTCTTTACAATTCTTCGGAACTAATCAGTAGTTTTGCACTAAATTGTGTATGTATAATTTAATGTCATAACCCAACAAGACAAACAATTATCATAACTCATGAATAATTGTTATTTCTAGGTTATACTGAGGCTCTACTTGAAATTTTTTTACGCAGGTATGAAGAGGACAAGGTGTCGTTAAAAAATTCTATACAGGATTTGAGAGAATCTATGTCAGCCCCGCTTGCTGCTTCCTTCGAGAAAACCCTGGAAAGAAACAGCAGTTGAAAACTTTGTGTCATGGTTTGCACAGCGGTGAGGTTCTAATCTAAAGTCATTAGGAAAACATTTGTTGCTTTAAAAATAAATCAAAAGATCCGGGGTTCAACTTGCGAAACTATCTTTCTGTATTTCCCATCGAAGCAAACACAACAGGTTCAATAATTATACAGGCCACACTCTCAAATCGCCACGTGGTCAACTTGACTACCAGTGTGGAGTGTGAATGCAACTTTTGTACATAGTTTATTTTATCCCTAGCTTGTTCCCTCTTAGTCTTATTGATTCCTGTTTATTTCCTAAATATGCATCATGATTCCCATATGATTTTATAGTTCCTTTTTATTACTAGTATTATCATCATTGTCTAGCTTGTTATATATATTATTTTAACCTGGCACGTTCACGTTAAAACGAGTTATACTCAATTGTGAAATGTGGATAAATAAATTACTTACTTACTTTATAGACAGCCGAATTCTGTGCCTCGATGGTAATGGGCCGTTTGTGCTGTCCCATTCTCGAGCTCAGTGCCTTCCCATTCTCGAGCTCAGTGCCTGTTTGGTCTCTCCAACATAGGTCTCACTACATGAAAGACGTGGCATCAAAGAAACTGTTTGGGAGAGGGTAGAGGACCATTCTCTTAATAAGAAAGGGGGTTGCGGTTTGTACTCTCACACACGTGGGACCGTGTGTTACGGGAAGTGCCGAGTCAGCTATCACGTGGCACTTGCGTGACCCAGGCTGTCTCAGCAGTTTGCTGATGAAGGCCGTGTGATATGGCTGAAACGTCGATCGTTCTTCTATAACTTTCCAGTATTTGAATTATTTTCTTTTTATCACATTCTCAACTGGATGACTGATACAGTTCATAACTTTCATGTTTGGTCGGCATTGGCTGACAAGTTCCACGTCGCACTCGCACCTTTGACAATTTTATATAAAACACCCACAGAAGCTCATGTTAAAATAACTTCTGTTGTATTATTTTAGACTGAAAACGTGCTTTATTAGGTTTTCATGTCAAAGACAAGTAAATTGCACAATGAATCAGATACCAGTCTGTGTTTCCGAGACGATCGGCATTGCTGTGAACTGGTTCTGTGCTGTCTTCGTGGCGATCGATTCGGTGAACGCTACGCGGCTCATATTGATAAGGACGTGGCCCAGACTCTCCTAAAGGTTCTGAATTATCCCCATCGCTATCATATAGGTTTAAGGCGTTCGAGTCGCTTCCCTCTGACAAAATATCGTCCGAACTTGCACGAGCTGCCACACCAGTGCTACTGTGGAGTCCGTGTTGCTCAATATTTTAGTTCCACCTCTTGGCTCCTTTTTATTTAAGTGATTTGATTTCCACCTACGTTCCTAGTCGTAGTCTCAGGTCTGCCTCTCTGTCTCTTCTTCATGTACCTCGGTCTAATCAGAAGACCTATGGCGACAGAGCTTTCGCAGTCGCTGCCCCGCGACTGTGGAATGCTCTGCCCATTCAGATGAGGCGGCCTGGGACTGCACTAGACACATTCAAAAGGAGCCTCAAGACCCTTCTTTTTAGACAAGCTTTTTATCGTTTTTTGTAACTTTTTATTTATTCTCAAAATTGTAAAGCGCCATAGAGCTTTTAGGATATGGCGCTCTAAAAATCTATATTATTATTATATTATTATTATTACGTCACAACCTCTCTCTATTGTTTTCACCGGAAGTGAAATTTCAGCATAAAAATGTCGATTTTCTCCTTAAATAATTCGAATTGGGCAAAACGAATTGCAGATTCGTTTATTATGGCCCTTTTTACATAGAATAAGAAAGACATATATTTTTGGGTTTACATGCCCCTTAAGGTGGCTCTATATAGTATTTTACAAGGCTTTGGGTATTACATATGCATGAATAATTCAGTCTCCCTTGGCAAATGTTTATCTCACGGCACTCGATAGAAGATCAGTAATGAAAGCCTACAGCCTTAGACTATATATGGAAGACTTTTTCAGAACCTTAAATGTGTTGCTATGGCAACTACTGATAGAAATGCTTGGTTTGTTTTTTTTTTACCTACCTGACTTCTAGATGGTGTTTCTCGGTTTCTACGTGGTAAATTCTCTTTTTAGGGGGAAAAACAGAGTTAACATCCAAGGAGTTTCAACTGATGAAGCCACAAGAAAATCTGTACATAATTTTCGGAGTAATTCCCAATTTTCGTTTTTGACGCGTATTACATTTATGTATGTATAAAATTCGATGATCTAATTGTAAGAGCTAGAAAAAGAAAAATCCCATCCATGTGCCAATTTTCAAAAAAAATTCACCGTCTGGAACGCGCCCAATATGCGCCTTTAGATCACTCTAAAACCCTTGTTTTTCGTGACCTCATCAAAACAGAAATTCTTTAAGGTGGGGCTTTACCTGAAAAAAGCGCACTTTTTGTATAGCATGTAGCAATCACAGTTTTAATCCAAACCATAACAAACTTTATTTAACTGGAAAGCTTATACTCCAAAGGTTCTGAAAACGAATGTTTTT
>NC_142523.1:22989119-23109119 GCF_964205215.1 Stylophora pistillata
ATACAACCTTGTAGTTAGTGATCTTTTGGCATGCACAATGTCTGTCCACTTTTCTACAGGATAAGGGACATTCTCTTTTATATGTGCAGCTGTTGTGGAGTCTTCATCTCCGACAAAAACAGATAGTTTGACTCTAGAATTTAGGCTTTCAGTAAACAAATGGACTGCTGCCATAGGCTCCATTACCTTTGGTGATGCTGTATGATTGAGTCGACAATTGTGTTGCTTCGCTTCTTTTCCAGTTTTTCTAGCATTTGTGCAGACCCTGCAGGATTTTGTTCTCGTAGTATAATCCATAACCTTCCCATAAGTTAAACCCATCACTGCAGCTTGACCAGTTGACCAGTTATGCCCCTTTCCTTGTTTTGCCAACCCATGTCATATGATCAGGGGATATTGATGCAGCCTTGGTCATCTGCTTTTACACCTTTTTTGAAAGCAGCATTTCTATCTTCTGACATTGCAGTTTTGCAACTTTTTTTCGCTACTTGCTCTACTGCATGCCCAATTTCATTTTCTCTACTCTTGAAAGTTACCGGGTTCACAGAGGGAAAGTTTAATGTACACACTAAATAATTTAGGTGGGTTTCACCGATTCCTGTGTGTAGACACCCAAGAACAGCTCTTGAATTGACATCATGACTGAAAGGACCTCTTTGACCACTCCTGTGTTCATTGGAGGTCTTGACAACATTCTTTCTACCACATGCTGCACAGGTACCACAGTGACAAATTGGCTGAAAGTGACAATATTGATACTCGAGAAAATTTTACACTTAGTTCTGGCAGTTGGTCTTCTCTTTTGAAATAAATGAGCAAAGGTAAATTTTTTGCAAAATTAACAAAATTTTAAAAAAGCAGTAAATGCTACTTGTGGTTTATGGAAAATTTACAATGCTTCTTTGTTCCAAATTTGCCAAAAAACATTTTTTGTTGCTATCAATAGAAATACAATTGTGTGACACTTGGTATAGGGTAAGAACTTGCCCAAAAATTTATTGCTTATGAGAAGTTTTATAACGTTTTGAAGATGTACATGTTTAATCAATCACATAACTGTTTCTTGGAAACATTTTCATTTAATAGCCTCAAAGTTGTGTGTTCGTGTACTTACCATAAAACTGAGAATTCATTTTGACTTTTCTTTAGTTGTGATTTTCTTTGGGCAGACAAAAATTGTTTCTTCTTACCTGCTTTACAGTGCTGACAACATTTCAATGAACCTCTCGAAACATCTAAGTCCATAATTCTACTTCCATGTGGAATGCAATTTTCCTTCTTTGTTTGTTTCTGATTAAAATTCATTGTTCGTACGTGTTAATGGTAATTGAATATTAGGTTGTAACTGTAACCAAACGTTTGTTGGAGTTTTAAAATGAAATGTCAAAATGTTTAGGTGTAATCATGTTGACGAAACAACTTGCTATGAACTATTTGTGGTATAATACAAACATTCTATTGGAAAATTCATTACTTGATGAGGGAATTCCGCATTAAATTGCATGCAAAAACCGATATCAAGTACAATTTAAGGCCGAATTCACGAGTGAAGTAATGGATTTTTGCAATTCTGCGCTAAATACCTCGCTTCGTTAACCAATCAGAATGGTTAATGAAAAAGATTTTATTCAATGATGCGATTCAAATTGAGAACAATTTCTAGAGCAAAGAAAGACTTAAGGAAGCACTTTTCTTAAAACTTTTAGGTGAATTGCTTGGTGCCACACATAGTGAAAACAAAATTTAAACTACACCTGACTTAAACGGGTTTCTCTTTTTTTCGGTGGCGATCAATCTTCTACCATTCCATTAAAATGTAATTTCCTCTTTGCCCTCCACTCGTTTATCTCACGAGTCCTGTCCTCCACGTTTCCACTTCGAGTGGGTTTCTTTTGTGAAAACCGACCCTTTTCGTCACCCATTGGTGGTTGTTTTTCCCGTGTCAGGTGCACCTCTGCAGACACTCCAGCCGTTTTCAGTGTATCATCGCCCATAGAGCTCAAAGCGAAGCCTCCAACCATAAAAAGTGCACCGTGACCACTCTGCGACTTCGTTCGCGTTCGATCACGATCGTCTACCCTCTCTGATATCGGCGCAATAAATGCTGCGAATTGACTCCTCAGTTTAACCACGTCAAAAGAAGAGGAAAGAAGTGTATCTTCAAACACATTTTTAGGAGTTTTTAAGTGGAACGCGACTCGCGATAAAAGTCTCGTCGCCATGTTTATTTTTCTTTTTCTTTTAAATACTCGCGCGCTCGCGCCATTCGTACCCATGTTTCGTGCGCCGATAAACTATATAGAGCCACCTTAAATAGCTATCGACTCCTAATATATTTGCTTCATTACGCGTGAAGAGGGACTTTTGCTATGCGAGTGCAGCATGTGAATGATCAACAACACTTCTCGCGTAATCAAACAAACATATTGAGAGTCAATAGCTATTTAATTACAGAAATGTTTAATGAAAAGGTTTAACAGGAGGTTCATACTCTACTGGGTAAAAGCCATGGATGGTTTTCAAAGTCTTTTTCAAACACGATCAGCCGTCGAGGAAATGAGAGATTAGGGAGAGTGAATCGAACAATTTCAAACGATATCAACGTACGAAGACTCGTGAGTACATCAAAAGTAAAATTTTATTCCTATGGCCATTTGTAATTGCAATTATTTTTGGACGCTGTTCGTCGTTGGCGAACTGACATGTAAGCATTGGCGAACTGACCTCAGACGTTCGCGAATCGACCTCATACATTGGCGACCTGATGTTGGCGAATTCACACGTTGGCGAAACGACCGGCGTTCCACGCAGCCACACGAACATAAAAAAGTTCTCCTGTTAAGAACGTGTCCACGAGAGCACCGGGCAGTCGTGATACATGCCATCTCACCGATTTCAATGAAACTGTGCCAGTTAAAAGGATCTACCCCAAAACTCAAAATGGCAATCTGGTTTCTGCTTTAGTTATTTCGGGGAGATAAACCATCCCCCCGATTTTTCAAGGTTTTCACTAAAAAACCTCAAAATAGGTAAAATGTAAGAAGCTCTTATTGCAACTGTATTCAACAAATTACCGTGATGGCTTACATGCAAATTGGTACATCCTTAATAAACGTACGATACAGGTTTCAATCGATTTTATTAACGGCCTGTCAATCAACAGAGGTGAATAAATTAGTGTGTTTTCACGCTTTTCGATTCACTCAAATATTTGGTAACTTTGAGGTCTAATATCTCTCCTTGCCAGAAAGCTACAACACTAATTTAAACGCCCCTTTCTCGTCCATTAGTTCATCTCTGAAAATCACTAAAACAATCTTTGGGCACTGCCATATTTATGTCTGGAATGCCTTTTGAAATCTGCCACTGCGAAAGCTTCTCTCAACTACACCTTTCACGCAATTATAGCTGTTGGCAGTTATTTAGGCAAGTATGCCATCTTTTTATAGCTCGTTAAACAAGATAATTAAGCAAGGAAGCTACAAAATGTAGGCAAATTTCCAGATTCTTGGTAGAGATTGGAAATTTCAAGTTTAAAGAGAAGCATGTAGGCGAATTATTGATGGAACAATCGTACCATTTCTCCCTTCAGTCGTTTCTTTTGAAGATTTACTAAAAGCAGGCAAATATGGCTTTCTTACGGCAAAAAACATTTATTAGTCTTTGATTTGATTGTTTATCATCACAGTTTACAACAGGAGAGGAGAATTTAAAGTCACATGCCGCATAGTTGTTGACATACAAGTTACTGTTTGTAGCACAGACGAGAAGCTGTGCCTTCTTGCTTGAAAGGAAATCTCAGTAACTATGTTAAATCAAGAAACTGCGCTATTATTCCAGAAAATAAAACAAGAATGGTGTTATCGTTGTCACTTACTACTATGGAACATTTCCACGCAGAACTTGGCCGAACTAAATATCTGTGGCGTGACTTGGAAACGTTTCGTTGGGATATGAATTATTTAAGGGCCCTTTAAGCGCGTTGTTCACACTGTCTACCAAGGACCAACTTTCAAAAATTCTGCCGATCTCTTTCCTATTTGCTTGCTTATTGATCAAGAAAAATAGCTGGGTTTTTCTTAAAATATGCTGTAACTACATGAATAAAATATCAATCTCTCTCGAGCTCGATCTTAAATTGCGCGACTTAGAGAAGACCGCATTATTAGTATGATCAGTAGACTCCGTGCAAGTTTCCATTAAAGTTGGGTAATAATGAAAAAAATTCCAAAAATATCCAGTTGTTTTCGGAAGCATGACAATAAATTTGAACATTAGCCACGATTTAAAAAGGAACATGCACACCTCTAAACTAAGTAGAAAATGTTCCTCTCTTCTCTACTTTTTGAGACAACTCAAGAGATCAGGAGTTGCACCAAGCGAACTTGTGCAATTCTATGTGACATGTATTAGGCCCGTCTTGGAATACGCAAGTCCTGTCTTCCACCGTTCTCTACCAAACTACATCAGCGAAGATTTGGAACGGATCCAAAGAAGGGCACTCAGAATCATCTATCCTGACCTGTCATATAGTGTAGCACTAGAAACAGCTGGCCTACCGAAACTTCACGAGAGGAGGGAAAAAAATTTCAACCAATCTGTTTGACGAGATAGTCCGTAGCCCCACCCATAGACTCCACAACCTCCTCCCCCAAAGAAAGAGTTGTAGATACGCGCTAAGGCGCAAAAGTGATTTCACTCTCCCCATATGCAAAACCGAGCGCTTGAAGAACAGTTTTATTTTTAGCCATATTTATAAGATGTAGATAATTTTCCTTCTTTCTTAACGACGAAGTTGTAATATTGTATACGTTCTTGTTACCATCTGTATTTGTAAATATTCCGTAATTCAGCCTATGGCTGCAAGGTGTTTATAATAAAGTATCTATCTATCTATCTATCTATTCAAAAATCGAGACGCAAAGGTCCGCATTTTTAGTAACTTAATGGTAGCTGTGCCCTACCCTGCGGTTTTCTGCTAAATTTCGCCACTTCACATCTGCTAAAAAGCTACGAAAATTGATTCAGATGTGGACTTCTAGAGAATCTGAATGGGGCTAGCTGTAAGCTAAAAAATGGCTATAAATTCTCATGATTAGCTGAGCTCTTTTTGCTTGCAAATTAAACAACGAATTATAATGCGCAATTAATAAAAAACCTACTTCCGACAGCTGGCAAATGAAAGACTGACAAGTGAATAATCTAAATTTCAAGGTCTCACCTTATCTTCTACCTTGTTTAGTCAGTTTTGACGTCTAAGGCTAGATCATCCGCATCAGATCTCCTCGTCCTCAGTCATGCTTGCAGTGGAGGACCTCTGTAGTAAACCAGCTCCGGTTAGGGTAGATAGTCGGCTGAAGTATCGACCGCTATGCTGCTCAGCCAACCACTCAGACTTAGAGAACATTTTCTGGCCAGTATCATCTCTTAAACTCTTCATTTGGGAAGCCACATCTGAAACTGTTGCCTTTTTAACAGCTTCCTCCCCTGCGCAGAACACATCTACGAGATAATTCTTTGCTTTCTGAGAGAAGGCCCTCCTGAGATTGTTCGTCCGGATCTTTGGGTGAGGATCTTTGCATGCTAGAAGCCAACACCTGCGGAATGGACTGCCTCATATCCACTTTCTCTTGATCGTGTCGTTGGCGGATTCTTTTGTCAGCCTCACCAGGTGTTTGCCGATGTGAAGGTGCTTTTGGAGGGCAGTGAACTACTGAAACACCTTGATACACCCTTCCTCTTGACAGGCAAATCCTAGCTTTTTTCTTCTGTCTGCGACAGCCCGTCGGCACAGACAGGAGAAGAAAGCTAAGATTCGGTAGTTCTCGTAATGGCCCAGGTTCAGACATCTGCGCAGGATTCAGATAACTAATTGCTTCTACATAATTTGAATATATCAACAAAGTTGAGATGGTAAATTGGCCTCCGTTACGATTATAAAAGCTGACGTTTCGAGCGTTAGCCCTTCGTCGGAGCGAATATAGGGGAATTGTGTGTGCTTTTGAAGGCAGAAAATGGAGCTACGTGATTGGTGGGAACATGGCAACGAGAAAAACACGAATGAATTAGTGGAATGAAAAGCGTTCGTTGATACCTGTGGGATTTAGACTGCTGGTTTGAAAGATGAGCTTTTGTTCAAGAGTTTTTCGGCTTTCCGCGCTACCTAAGTGTAAGTAAAGACCGCAGATTGCCATGTGTTGCTTAGAATTGTTAGGTAAATTAAAATGTCTAGCGACTGGTTTCGATGTGTCCTTGTCATTCCTCTCCACTTCGCGAAGGTGTTCTCGGAATCGGTCACTTAGTCTTTTGAATAAAGCTGACGTTTCGAGCGTTAGCCCTTCGTCGGAGCGAATAGAGGAATTGTGGGTTCACGGTGTGTGCTTTTGAGGGCAGAAAATGGAGCTACGTTATTGGTGGGAACATGGCAACGAGAAAAACAGGAATGAATTACTGGACTGGAAAAGCGTTCGTTGATCCCTGTAGGATTTAGACTGCCGGTTTGAAAGATGAGCTTTTGTTCAAGATTTTTACGGCTTTTCCGTGCTACCTAAGTGTAAGGAAAGACCGCAGATTGCCACATGTTTCTTAGAATGATTAGGTAAATTAAAATGCCTAGCGACTGGATTCGATGTGTCCTTGTCATTCCTTTCCACGTCTCGAAGGTGTTCTCGGAATCGGTCACCTAGTCTTCTGCCTGTTTCGTCGATGTATATCTTTTCGCAATAAGTGCAAGTTATGCAATAGATTACATTGGCGGAGGTGCACGTGAAGTGATCGGTGATCTTAATGCATCGTTTAGGTCCCGATATTTTATCAGTGTTGTGAATGAAAGGACACGTTTTGCATCGTGCACGAGCGCATTCCTCTATTCCTCCACAATTCCTCTATTCCTCTATTCCTCTTTTCGCTCCGACGAAGGGCTAACGTTCGAAAAGTCAGCTTTTGTAGTGGTTACGGTGGCCAATTTACCATTTCAACTTTGTTGATATATCCAAATCACTTAGTCTTTTGCCTGTTTCGCCGATGTATATCTTTTTTGCAATAGGTACAAGTTATGCAATAGATTACATTGGCGGAGGTGGACGTAAAGTGATCGGTGATCTTAATGGGTCGTTTGGGTCCCGATATTTTCTCAGCGTTGTGAATGAAAGGACACGTTTTGCATCGTGCACGAGCGCATTTAAAAGTGCCTGGTTGGTCATTAGTCTGAAAAGAACTTCTGACCAAAAAACTTCCTGTTTTTGTCGCGTTTGAATGAAATGAGTGGAGGCTGCGAAAAGATAGTGCTTGTCTCTGGATCGTTTTGAAGTAATATAAAGTTTTTAAGAATGATCGATTTAACTGAGTGGTTGTGAGGGTGAAACGTGAGAGTGAATGGAATGCGGTCGGAATCTTCCTTTTGTGACGTTTGTAGTGCTGAATGTCGATCAATAAGTTGGGCGCGGTGGTAACCCGCTTGAACGACAGAATCAGGGTAACCACGTTTATCAAAAAACTGGCACATTGACTCTGATTTGTGGTGGAAATCAGAATCATCACTACATAAACGACGAAGTCTTAGAAACTGAAAAAAAGGAATGGTGTTCAAAGACGAATACAACAAGTAATTATTTGAGTCTGTAGGTTTGTAATACACACTAGTGCATAAACCGTTCCCTTCAATTGAAACTTTGATGTCTAAAAAGGTTAAAGAATTGTCAGAAATTTCCCAGGTATATTTCAGAGCCGAGTGAAAATAATTGACTGCGGTTATGAATTGAGTCAGCTCCTCTCTGGTAGAGGAGGTGGCGCCGATACAGTCGTCGATGTAGCGACCGTAGAGTTCAGGTTTGGAGCCGTTGTATTGGCTGAGAAATTGGTGTTCGACAAAACCTACAAAAAGATTGGCATAGCTAGGTCCCATTTTGGTACCCATGGCTACACCATTGGTTTGTTTGAAAAAGTTGTCCCCGAATGAAAAACAATTGAGTGTGAGCACTAGTTCGGCTAAGCGTAGTAAATGGTAAATTGGTAGTAGATTTAGGATCCTTAACAGTTCGTTGATCAAAAAGATGTTTAAGGGCCAGAAGACCTTCCCTATTAGGAATGACAGTGTAAAGAGACGTAATATGCGAAATATCCGTTATATCGCAGCCTCCACTCATTTCATTCAAACGCGACAAAAACATAGGAAATTTTTTGGTCACAAGTTCTTTTAAGACTAATGACCAACGAAACACTTTTAAATGCGCTCGTGCACGATGCAAAACGTGTCCTTTCATTCACGACACTGTGAAATTATCGGGACCCAAGCGATCCATTAAGATCACCGAACACTTTACGTCCACCTCCGCCAATGTAATCTATTGCATAACTTGCACTTATTGCAAAAAGATTTACATCGGCGAAACAGGCAGAAGACTAAGTGACCGATTCCGAGAACACCTTCGTGACGTGGAGAGGAATGACAAGGACACATCAAAACCAGTCGCTAGTTATTTTAATTTACCTAACAATTTTAAGCAACACATGGCAATCTGCGGTCTTTCCTTACACTTAGGTAGCGCGGAAAGCCGGAAAACTCTTGAACAAAAGCTCCTCTTTCAAACTGGCAGTCTAAATCCTACAGGTATCAACGAACGTTTTTCATTCCACTAATTCATTCGTGTTTTTCTCGTTGCCATGTTCCCACCAAGCAGGTAACTCCTTTTTCTGCCGTTAAAAGCACTCACAACCCACAATTCTCCTATTCGCTCCGACGAAGGGCTAACGCTCGAAACGTCAGCTTTTATAATCGTAACGGTGGCCAATTTACCATTTCAACTTTGTTGATATATTCAAATTATTGCATTACCCCCACCGACGTAGCCCCAAACAGTTTCTTTGGAAACTAACAGCCTTAATTAATTGCTTCTAAGTTTGAGTTGCTGAAGGTTTCAATTGTGACGAGCCTAGTGGAGCCTTGGCGTGTTTTAAACCGAGCCAGCTGGTCTGCGCTATAAAACTCTCCACCTCCAATATCATAAGCACGCCACATTCTCAAGCTTCTATTCTCGTGCGAGAAGTTATTCAATACCTGTACGCCGGTCATGGTACGCTGTTGGTCATTGCTTGTGCGGATGGCTAAACTTGACACACTGTTGCTTAGCAGCCCTTGACTCCACCCGGCTTAAGAGCAAGATGACAGTTTTATTTGTTTTTGTTTTTCTTTTTTTGTTTTTGTTCTTTTTAACCGAATTTTTTTTTTTGAATGATAAATTAGCAGGCATGCTTGATTTAATCTCCTACGCGTTCCGTCTGACAATAGCAGACTTCATCAAGGAGTTTTTACAAGTTTGGTAAACCTTAATTAATTATCTATATATCTATTTTCGACCTGTGCGCATAGTGTGAAGCAAGGGTTAAGGTGTCCCCGAAATGTTGTGCATCAGTGACATCTTTTGGACGTTACATGCATGATTAGTTGATGTTTTTGGAGGTCACAGACTTGGTGAAGCAAACGGAAGGCATCCACAACGACGCAAGAATTGCCTAAGGTGCTGTACGTGCGTGAAATTTTCAGACGTTACATGAATGTGTATGGGTGTTTTTGGGGCCACGATAGCATCTCAAACACATCACGTACTCGTATATGTGACGCGTCTAGTTTATCATTCCCAAAAGTTTCCTCCAAAATAATCTTGGCTGCATTATGGTGTTAAAAAAGCAGCGGAAGTTTATGTTGCTGGCTAATTTGTAGCATACAGAAATGTCTTAAATGAGACCTAAACACCTGAGCCCGACACTGCGCAACGAAACCCCCAAGAGTGCCATATATCATCTGGCTTTCACATTCACACAGGAAAGGCCATAACATTCAGGGAAAATAATAGACGGGTTCACGCTCTTGAGTGCATGCTGGGTAATTAGGGCAAGCAAATCCGAAATGGCGGATACGCTCAGCTTCACTCTTTTGCTTGATCTGAATACTTAG
This sequence comes from Stylophora pistillata, assembly GCF_964205215.1. Lineage (NCBI taxonomy): Eukaryota > Metazoa > Cnidaria > Anthozoa > Scleractinia > Pocilloporidae > Stylophora > Stylophora pistillata. Next base: position 22,999,072 of record NC_142523.1, read on the forward strand.
TGAATATCGGCTTTGTTTCAGAACTTGTTGCAAACTTTAGTATCCACAGTTCAAGATAAAAGTCACAGTTACATTTTGAGCTCTGTATTTTCGATTTTAATGCGTCAAAAAATAAGATATATAATGGTTAACTACCGATGTTGTGTTGGAGGTTGTAACAACGACTCAAGATATCCAGACAAGATCTTGAGACGGTCACATGTCGAAACTCTTCGCTGGAATTTTTTTCCGAAGGATCCAAAGAAAAGAGCCAAATGGATTTCCAGCATATCCAAAGGACTTGTTGGATTCGAGCCCGGCAGCTACAAGAGTGTTTGTTCGAATCACTTTCAATATAGAAAGCCAACGTACTCCTCACCAACTCCAACTTCGTATATGGTGCCAAGTGACTCTAACAAACCTTCACCCAAGAAAAGAAAGCTTGTGGTAAGACACGAAGTTGGCTCTACTACTGGGGCATCCAATAACTCAAGCTTCAAAGAAGAAGGGACTCAATGCTTGATAATAAATCCGCTAACATACGGAAGTATGAAGTTTGCTGATTTAACAACAGAGCAAGATGTCCAGCGTTTTACTGGATTCCCTAACGTAGAAACATTTCAATTGATATTTAACACACTTTTTGAAAAAACCATGTGTATGCACTACTGGAAAGGAGACAAAAAAAGTGCTTTGAAGGACACCACAAAGCCCAGGTAAAATAATGTACAGAGAGCTCTAACCTTGGAGCAAGAGGCTTTGCTAACTATGATGCGAATCAAGCTAGGACTCTATGTATTTGATTTGGCTTTAAGGTTCAAATTTTCCGAGGTTTCTGTCAGCTCTGTCTTTACCACTTGGGTTAAACTGACGTCTAAATAATTAAAGTGGATCATATCCTGGCCAGATAGGCATTTAATTCAAAGAAATATGCGTGATATATTTCTACGATATTACAGAAAGTGTAGAGTCATCATTGACTGCACAGAACTATTCACTGAAACTCCTTCAAGCTTAGAGAATGCGGCAATGTGTTGGTCAAATTACAAACAACACTACACTTTAAAGTTTACCGATAGGGGTAACACCAAATGGCCACATATCATTTGTCTCTGAGACCTTCAGTGGGAGGTCATCTGATGTTTTTATTGTAGAAAACAGTGGTTTCTTAAACTATCTTCAGCCACATGACCAATTTATGGTAGACAGGGGATTCAAGATTCATGACCGGTTAGCATACTACCAATGTTCTCTAACAATTCCACCCACCAAGCATTCCAATCTCAAGATGTCAGGTGCTGATGTTAGGAACACATTACTTATTGTTAATGTACGGATTTATGTCGAGCAGGCTATCAAGTGAATTAAAGACTTTGCTATTTTAAAGATGAAATAAACAATGTTTGGCTGTGTAGCCGCGTGATGCGGTTCCAGTCAATACCCACTAATTGACCTTTGCTCACCATAGAGTCTCCTGTAGCTCAGTGGATAGAGCATCCGACTAGATCACGGAGGGTCGTGGGTTCAAATCCCATCTGGAAACTCGGTTTGCTATTTTAAAGCAAGAAATTTTCATTAGCAATCTTTCCCATTTGGATGACATAATCATCATTTGTGCAGCAATATGTAATATGAAAAAGCCTTTGAGTACATAGATTTTATTTCATCAATTATGTTTGCATTTTGAACCAGTCCAAAATGTTCCCATTCAATTTTCTCATAGTTTATAAGCTATGGTAGTCAAGTTTATTTACACATCTTCTAAAATACAATTCCTTTATGGAATTACACAAACATGCTGGTATGTAGCTACAATAATGTTCAAACAATAACTTTGAAACTTTAGTAATACTAAATACTATAATGTTTCGGTTTCATCCGCACTATTTTGCACTATTTAGTACTTTGTTGGGGTCATATTGCTTCCACTCTATAATTTTAATCATTATCTAGTGCTTGTTCATTGCAAAATCTACAAATGAATGTTGATTCTTGTTCAAAATTTGAGCAGGCCCAGTAAAACCATAGCATACAACATTCACACTGAACACTGTTTTCATCATCACACTCAATTTCATCTCGCTCAAGACAGGGTTTTTCACAGACAGCACAATAATAAATAGGCCTAGTACCTAGCAACACCCTAGCAACATAAGTCTCGAAAAAAATTGTCAGATTTGGTATGATATCTTGCCACAGTTTTAAATCAAACTCAATAATCTCAATATGAGCACCACTAAGTGGAGTCCAAACACCAAAAAAGGTCTTAGGACATCCTGTTAGGGCCATTTGTCCTTGTATCTGGTAATAATAACTGTGGGTTCTCTTGAGCATGATATTCCCATTCACTAGTTGTAGATATGTTGTATTGTTCCAATGCTCATCTAATTTCATGTCTGCAAGTGAGTATGGACATTTATACTCAATACAAGAATGACCACAGCAGTCGGAGTGAAAAATACCATCTGGGGTAGCTCCCACAAAAGGGTAAGTTTTAGATATAAACAAGCCACAAGTCTGAAGCTCTGCATTCTTGTGTTTTTTGGATTCTTGTGCAAAGAATGATGCAGCAGCATCTCTCTCATGTTCTCTTCCCCATTCAATGGCAAGTATCAGTGACAGATCGGTACAATATAAAATTCGCTCAAGAAGGGGTGTTACTTTGCAATTTGGATTTCTTTTTCTAAGAATTGTCTTTGTCTTTGTGTATACTTCATGAAAATGAGATGCAGTTATTATACCTTTTCTTTGCTCTTTCCATATGCTAGAGTTAGCCTGATCCCTTGAGGCCTTTTCTAATTCTTTAATGCTACTGTCATTGAAAGATAACTGCTCCAGAAATAGACCAATTTCGATATATTTCAACGTGAGAGACTGGTAGAGAAAATTCAACACCCAAGCGAGGTTCCGGGGAACAAAATTCATTCGAATCGAGCTTTGGTTGTTCACATCTTCGAGCAGAAACTGCTGTCTTGGGTTATCGTTTTTCTAGTGTAAATTCGTATTTTCTTCGAGTAAAAAGTGAATCGAAGTAATCATCGTTGTCATGGCCACGTCGGAAAAAAAAGGTGAGATCAATAATCTACAATACTTTCAGCGTCAAAAGTTGCCGTGGTTGCGAACCTTCCTTCAAGGAAGAGGGATACAAACATCCTCGGAGGGAAAGTGTAAAAGAAAGGCCAAGTTGGTTGAGCTTGAGTTTAATGCTCATTCACTTTACACTTTACACTTTATTTTTCTTTTTCTTACAAAATAATTTAGATTATGTTGACCCGCAGATAGCAAATTTGCTATTCGAGGCGGGTCAATCATCAACAAACATTATTTACAATATATAAAGAAAATTAAAAACTAAATAATTAGATATTGTTAAATTATAAAAAGAAGCATAGCTGGCAAATACATCAATAGTTGTTCAATAAAGTATAGAAGCAAATACATTAGTACTGAAAGCAATCGGATCAATTTGTTTTAATTATGCAGTCCTTAAGTTTAGAGGAGATCTTTTCAACATCAAGATAAGAATCTTCATTATCTAGTATCTGAAATAAAGACGTTTTAATTTGTTTATTAAAGGAATGTTTTGATAACGTTTTGAATTCTTTCGGTATCTTATTCCAAATTTTGACACCAACACGCGAGAAAGCCTTTTTTTGTAGGTTAAGTCTAGAGTACTTTGTACTAAAGAGCTGCGATTTGGATGATCGAGTATTGTAGGTATGAATATGAGATGTTTTAGTAAATAGTTTCAAAATATTAATGGGAGCCCTCTGGTTGTGCACGTCAAACATAAGTTTACTTACGGCTTCATAATATAGGAACGTAACAGGCAGAATTTTTGCTTTGGCAAATAAAGGGATGGCATGCTCTCTTCGATCGGTGAAATAGATTAAGCGCAAAACTCGCTTTTGAAGAACTAAAATCTTGTTTAAATAAGCATTTGACGCATTGCCCCAGGCAAGGAGTCCATAAGTTATATAAGGTAGAATTAATGAATTGTAAATATTTACAAGGATAGTAGAGGGAACGAAGTACCTCAGCTTTGCAATCATCCCTATTGTTTTACTTATTTTTACGATAACAGAGTCAACATGGTTTTTCCATGACAAATTTTGATCAATTAAAACGCCTAGATATTTGATATAACTTTTTTGCTCTAAACTAACTCTTCGGTTTGTCTCACAATCTAAAATACCTATTTGTGGAGAAAAATGCATTTTTTTCTGATGAGGACGAAAAATTAAGAAATTTGATTTTTTTGTATTCAATGTCAACCTGTTTGTAGTTAACCAGTCATGTACGTTATTCAACTCTACATTAACCGTTTGCTCGATCGCCTTAAGATTCTTATCAGCATAAAGTATATTAGTATCATCCGCAAAGAGATAAAATTTTAGTTTATCAGAACAAAGGTGAATGTCATTTATGTAAAGTAAAAATAGAAGAGGTCCAAGGACTGATCCCTGGGGGACACCACAGGGGGAGATAAGTTTTGTTGATAAATGCTCTCCAATCTGAATTGTTTGTGTTCTATTTTTTAAATATGATTGAAACCAGTCATTTATCAATCCACGGAAACCGTAAAAGTTCAATTTATCGAGTAAAATTTCATGATTGACCGTATCAAATGCCTTTTTCAGGTCAATAAAGACACCGCATGAGAAGTACCGTTTATCCATATTACGTAGTATATCTTCGACAATATCAAGTACTGCATGCTCTGTGGAATGTGACTTGCGAAAGCCATACTGTGAGGAGTACAATAGGTTGTTTTTGTCAATAAATTCCTTCATCCGGAAGTACAAAAGTTTTTCAAAAATCCTATTAAAATTAGACAAAAGAGATATTGGTCGATAGTTTGAAGGGTCGGTCTCGTCGTCACTTTTATATATTGGCGTTATTTTAGAAATCTTAAGTTTTGAAGGATAGACACCAAGGATAACAGATAAATTGAAAATATAAGAAAGAACTGGAGATATGATATTGCAAGAAGATTTAAGCAGTTGTGTAGGGCAGGAGTATAAGCCACAGGATTTATTATTTGGTAGGGATAATATTTCCTGTTTAACTTCTTCTGGTGTAATGGGTTTGAAAAAGAAGGAAGAATCAGGTGATTTCAATTTACCAAGATAACTCATATAGTTATCTTTCTTTGGCAATTTACTTGCTAGTAAATTACCAACATTTGCAAAATGCTTATTTAGAATATTTGGTAATCTGGAAGGATTTTGTGTTATTTGATTGTTATTGCTTGGGTCTTTCAGCTTCGTTAACACTCTGCTTTTTGTCCTTTGGTTATTTATTAATTCATTTATTACTTTCCACGTCTTTTTCATATTATTTGTATTTTTCTCAAAGAAATCATAGTAATAACGTTTTTTACTCAAACGAATAAGGTTTGTAATTTTATTTCTATAATATTTATATTTACTATGTATTCCATTAACATATAGCTTGTTCTTTATTTTTATTGATGTCCTTATTCCTTTTGTTATCCACGGTTTTGCAAGTTGTTTAATTTTACGTTTGGATAAAATTTTAACAGGCGCATGGTTATTCACGACTGAATTTAATTTTCTGTAGAAAGATGAGAATAGTTCATCAATATTATTTGTTTTTGAGGCAATAATAACATCCCAGTCGATCGCGGACAAATCATTTTTAAATTCCTCATAGGAGAATTGAGAGAAGTCGCGTTTTTTAATTGTTTTCTTGATAGGTTTGTCTCGCTTAGATTTCAAAATACAAAATTGAGAAAAATGATCAGAGACATCGGTAATAATGTTTCCACTAATTAGAACTTGATCAGGATTATTAACGAAAATATTATCAATAAGAGAGGCTGAGTTATTACGTACGCGTGTTGGTTTGTCAATAGTTGGAACAAGATAAAAACTTTGTAGGGCCAGTAGGAAATCCTGACTATATGAAGATGATTCCGTCTTTAAAAGACATGGGTTAAAGTCACCTATTAAATAAAGTGTTTTCCCAGTGGAAGCCAGCTTTTCGATTGTATCATTAAAATATTCAATGAATTGATCTGGGGAGTTGTGTTGACGATAAATTATTCCACATATGACATTTTTTTGTTTCTCATGGGAAATTTCTATCCACAATGCTTGAAACGCCTCGCAAGAGACCCTTTCAAGCACTGTGTAATTAAGGTCTTCATTGATAAAAAGCGCGACGCCTCCTGACGCCAATGATGTGGCTACGTATTCAAAAGTGTAACCTGGAATTTCAAAGCTAATATTAACAGTCGTTTTAGTTATTTTCGTTTCTGTAAGTCCAATAATATCAAACTTAAAATCCATTTCTGATAAGTAGTTGGTTTGGAGTTTTTCGAGATTGTGATTTAAACTGATGATATTGTTATGAAAAATCGAAAAGCTCGTTTCCATCACGTCTCTTATTTGGGTATTTAGGTTTTTATTAAAATTATACGGAGAATAATAACGGCTGTAGATTTGTTGATTGAATAAGTTATTGTTGGTATTTAAACTGTCATCAAGATTTGAGTTTAGTCTGAAAAGATCAAGATCATGCAAACCATTTAGGTTTTCGAGTTGTCTCTTAGTTGGTAGCTGATTTTGGATCAGAGAGTTGTTAAATTGCCCGTGGTAGAGAGTTAAGTTGCCAGTGAAGTTATAATATGGAAGTTCTTTAAGAAAGAGTTTTCTATTTCGGTCCTGTTCTTTGTATCTTCTGGTTCGCTTTTGCATCTAAAGCGCGTTTGAAATCATATCATAGGTGAGATATTAAAAACTAGCAATAATATTCAATGAAGCTCCCGAAAGTGACTGAAGGGGAAATTGAAAATGAAAATCATGTCATGGCCGAATTACTTTCCACAGACGAGGGTGTTTTGCCAGACCCTGCATCCCTATTGAAATCGAACTGTAGTAGGAACCTCTCCATATTTCCAGAAGTCACCTTCCCAGATATATGCTACTATCTTGTGGGGAAGGCAAACGAGCACTCTGAAGAAACCTTAAATTCTTTTAAATGGCTAATGGTTTGACATACCGTTGAACATTCACCTTTCGGAAGCGTAGTATCAGAACCGTTCGAGTTACTTTTCGGTGTTGCTTGTTCCTGGCTGCAAAAGTACGAGTGATCATGGTTTACTGAAATCGCATCAGCACTAAAATCCGCGCAAGTCTCGTAGAAGTCCTCATCAAGCTTTCTGGGACAAACTTTCTCGGCTTGCGGTTATTCATCACACTGTGCCTTCCTATCAACAAGACGTTTCGAACGTGAACTCCACAGTATTAGTAGATTTCGTTCGACCAAAGATAGTCGGATAGCAGTCTGAACGTACACTTTAACTACCAGAAACTGAAGTCTCGATGTCGCTTTCCTTAAAATGCAAGGAACAGATTCGTGGATCGCGCAGTGCCTTGGATTTTAAATACTCGCTTACAGAAAACTTCCCACTTCTTACGCTCATTGTGCCTTGTAGGAAAGTAAAAATAACTGAGATCTGATCTTTCCTTACTCCCACTGCGGCAAAGCGCAACAGCACAATACTTTACCATGCTACAGGCGAAGATGAACAGCAATGGGCCAAAATAAAACCGAGAATATTCCCTATTTATCAATCGCACATGGCTATCCTTGCAGTGTTTGCAGTGGTTTGTTTGTTTTTATTATTCGCGCCGTGTTCCCCGGAGCCTCGCTTCGGTGTTGGAGTCTCGTCACCAGTCTGCCACGTTGAAATATATCGAAAATGGTCTATTGTCTCACTAATTCATCAGCATCTACACCATTGTTTTTAGAGGACATATCATCAGCTATACTTTGTAGTGATGGGGGAACATCATCAGAAGTTGGTCGTGCATATGAAATATGGATCACAGCATCAGGATTTATGTTTCGAAGGGAAGTTAGAAACTTTTGCTTGCTTTCTTCGGTAACAACCCTCAAGGATTCTGGCCGAGGATCAAAGTTCTATTTTTCCTTGCTGTTAATAGCATAACTTGGGTTTTCTTTAACTACCTTGTGGCTTTGGAACACCATGTCCTTTAATTTCAAGGGTTGAATGTCTTTATTGCTAGTATTATTCCACACACATGCCTTATCTGTGCTGGAAGGATCTGGGAAACCTTTCTGGTTGGCAAACTCAACTTTATATAAAAGAGCTATGACATGATTACAGCACTGACTGTATCCAGCTGTATAGCTACAATATGCCCCAAGAATTTCACCGGCAGATTTACAAATTATCCACACGTTATGAAGTTCTTCGCGAATTCTTTGAGATGGAGTGACAGATGCAAACAACAGAACTTTGTCTTGTCCATGAATTGTTTTTGAGTATACAGTGTGCACAAAACCACTTTAAAGTATGAATACGCTTTTCTGATTTTATATTGACCAATATAGTCAGTGTCGAAAGCTTTTTTTTCCAATTATAAACGAGAATATATGACCAACGTTTTTATGCGGCCACTTTGTTACACAGTCGTCCCAATCGACCATTGATAACGGATCCTTTATACCGCATGTGCGTATTAGGTCTACATGTTCATTTTGTGGTGACTTGGCTTGGCTTTTAGCCGAATCTCGAATAGGTGTTTTATGCTCAAAAGCTACCAAAGCACGAGCAGCAAGATCCGAGTGTGTCCCTCTAGACGGAAAACCTCGCTGTTGAAGCTGCAATTCCCCACATGAAAGTTCCAAAAAATCTTCGAGGTGCGTGGCCATGATCGTGTTGCTGGGATATTGAAATGTCAACGACTTTTAAGCGAGATGGTAATAACGTACAGAGCTCAAAATGTAGCTGCGACTTCTATATTGAGCTGTAAGTATTCGGAACAGAGTGTAGTTGAGCGTATCCGCCATTTTGGATTTGCTTGCCCTAATTACCCAGTATGCACTCAAGAGCATGAACCGGTCTATGGCAGATGCAGATGAAATTTGCTGGCGAAAACCAGGCAGTTGCAATGATAAAGGTTTTTATAACATTCTGGTGGTGTTACCTTCTAAAAGGGCTCCATAATTATAAAAGGTCACGAAGTCACGCCATAAATACCATTTTTGTGAAAATTTCATTGTTGTGGTAAGTGGCAACAATAACACTTTCCAGTCTTATTTTCCAGAGAAATAACGCAATTTATGAACTTGATAGAGCTATTGATATCTACTTTCAAGCGAGACAGCAGAGTTTCTCGTCATCCGTTGTATGTAGAGGCCGAAGTTGTTGTACTCGGGAGCTTGTATGTTAACAAGCACGCTGCATGTGACTTTAACATTTCCTCTCCTGTTACAACCTCTTGATTGTAATCTGTGATAATAAACAATCAGATCAAAGAATAATAAATGTTTTTGCCGTAAGAAAGCCATATTTGCCTGTTTTTAGCAAATCTCCAAGAGAAACGACTGAAGGGAGAAACGGTACGATTCTTCCATCAATATTTCGCCTACATGCTTCTCTCTAAACGTGAAATTTCCAATTTCTACCGAGAGTCTGAAAAGTTACTAACATTTCTTAGCTTCCTTGATTAATTATCTTGTTTAAAGAACTATAAAAAGATAGTATACTTGCCTAAATAACTGCCAACAGCTAGAATTGCATGAAAGGTGTAGTTGAGAGAAGCTTTCGCAGTGGCGGATTTCAAAAGGCATTCCAGACAAAAATATGGCAGTGCCCAAAGATAGATTTATTTATTTTCAGAGATGAGATAATGGACAAGAAAGGGGCGTTGAAATTAGTGTTGCAGCTTTCTGGCAAGGAGAGATATCTGACCTCAAAGTTACCAAATATTTGAGTGAATCGAAAATCGTAAAAACACACTAATTTCTTCACCACTGTTGATTGACAAGCCGTCAATCAAATCGATTGAAACTTGTATCGTAAGTTTGTTAAGAATGTACTAATATGTATGTAGGCCGTTGCAGTAATTTGTTAAATACAATTGCAGTAAGAGCTTCTTACATTTTACCTATTTTGAGGCCATTTTTTAGTAAAAACCTATAAAAACCGGGGGTGGTCTATCCTCCCCCGGAAATAACCAAAGCAGAAACCAGACTGCCATTTTGAGTTTTGGGGTATATCCTTTGAACTGGCAAAGTTTCATTGAAATCGGTGAGTTGGCATGTATCACGACTGCCCGGTGCTCTCGTGGACACATTCTTAAAACGTCTTCTTTATTTTTTAAAGTCAGAACAAGAAACTCCCAGTTCCTTCAAACGCGCGTATTTTTGTTTCTCGTTTCTGTTTTCCATTAAAGTCTTGAAACAAAGCGACGTGAGCGCAGCGAGGACGAAATGCTTTTTTTGAACCGGCTAACGTCAACCCGTCCGGCCGTGCACACGTCAGCTTTCATTAAGGTTTCCCATGGGATTGCGCGAGCGGGGCCAAACGGGTCATACGATAATCTTACTTATTTTCTTGGGAATTTCTTGAAAATATTTCGCGGAAATTAATCAGGAGAAAGATAATGGATCCTTTTAACTCGTCACGATAAGCTGTTTACACTTATTGATTATTTCTCTCTCCATGCCGATTAGGTTTTTGACAATTTTCGCGTAATTTATTTCCTTTCATTAATTATTTTTTGTCAAATCGCAAAATTAGGGTCGCGAAAATAAGTAACAATAAAGTAGTCGAAATGAAAAAGAAGTGAAACTGAGTTTTTTGAGAGTTTCCTTATAAGACTTATTTTCTCAAATACACATGTGCGACATGTTAACACTCTTTTCAAACTCATTTGAAATTAAGACAAACTGTTTAATACGAAAACCCGAATTAAAAGTTACTGTTGTCTGTCTGAGCGGACAGAGGTAATCAAGAAAAACTCATCGTTAAAAAAAGTTCTGAAATTTCTCCATCTTTGCAAAGGCGCACACCATGTACAGAGACCTCTGGCCTAAATTCTAAAAAGTTTAACGTACGCCACCGCTGTTGTCGCTTTCATAAATAGATTGCTGTTTAGCTGATTATGCGGATTACAACTTAGACAGTTACTGCACATCGGTATTCAGTGATTAATATGAATGTCATTTGAACACCGATTGTAAATATTCGGGATGGCTGATTTCTTTTCTGAGAAATGTTCCACGGTACATGTCCACGATGGCGTGTCGAATGTGTCTCATCTTCCAGCAGTAAAGGAAAGGGTTCAAAGATGAATCAAGAAACACGAGTCAATGAATGACTGAAAGAAATATATATAAAGCGCATTTTAGTTGCTTTCGTTTACTTGATAGTGACAGCTATGTTTATTAGGAAACTAATAAAACATGGAAAAGACTTCAAGATGATAATGATATATTCTGAAAACTAAACAATGTTTGGTTTAGTTTTCTTAACAGATGATACGCCCTGGAACCTTAGGTATCATTCTTATCATCGCTTTTCTTATGCCTCAGCTCTCGCTGTTCCCAAATGAGCTTCTCCGTTAGAAGTAAAAAGCTCATCTGTCATTTATTTTCCTGGCATGCTTGCGGGCGGTAGTTTGTGTTTTCAAGCGCGAGATTCAGCGTGGTGAATATTCGGTCGCCATATTGGACGGGTGGAAGATCTGGTAGATCTGGAACGAGTGACAAAACGAGGGGGAAAGGGAAAGTGGAGAAACATAAGAAAAGCCCGGTTTTTCTCCCCTTCCTGGTTTTTCTCCCCCTTCTTAACGCTTTGTGACTTCTCTAAGATCTTCCACCCGTCAAGCAAGCTATTATCTTCCTAAAGGATAGGTCATTATTTTACACCTGCAAAGTGGGGGGGGGGAGCGGGGGAGGGGAAGGGGGAGAGAGAAGGGTGGCTTTAGTCAGTGAATCAGTTTTTTTACTGTCCACCCTCCTTTATACTCTGTTGGCGAGGAATGATTCCCCCCTTCCCCGTTATCCCTGAAAACCAGGAGGAATGGACGCTGTTACAAAATTCTCCAAGATTTCAAATGAAGTTTCAAATCGTCACGTAATCATTAGGGATATTTCCGAAATGTAAGCTGTCGATTGTCTGTCAAAATAAATTTTAAGACATTTTCATACGAGGTTATTGTTCTGACACTTTTCACATTATTGATCCACTTTTGTCTAGAATTTGGAAAGAATTATTCAGCTTATGCGAAAATTGTCAAAATAGGTTTTGAAAATTTACTCACAAGGCTTAATTTTTTATGTATATCTTACCTCATTTATACCAGCAAAATATGTTTACTAAAACTTGGTTTAAATTCCCTATGACACCTATTGATAATAATGATAGTAATTTACATTTATATAGCGGCGCAGACCTCTATGTGGATATATTCAGTCGCGCTTCACAATATCGTAGGGTAATATTATGTTAAAAGTAACTAAAAATATAAGAACTATCAAACCAACGAACCTATGCACTCGAAGTGAACAATTACCTAGTAAAAACTAGTTAAACCTATTTGAAAGCTAAATTTCAAAAATGAGTTTTGAAAGCAGTCTTGAAAGTATCCAATGTCTTTATGTTGCGAATTGTGGAAGGTAATGCATTCCAGAGACAAGGTGCAGCTGACTGGAAGGCACGATCGCCAAGGGTTAGGCCTACTCTGGGGCCTTAAGTCGCCGTACTTTGGGCGACTTTGGGCGATTTAAAGCGACTTAAGAAAATTGGTAGAAAAAACACTGCGACTTTAGGCGATTCAAGGCGACTTAAGGCGATTTTATTTGACTGAAGTAATAAAATCAAAGTTAGCAACAGTCTCTCCATAAAATTTAAAAATATTTACAGAATCCCTTCCAATAAACACAATATAATTAGAGTGGGGTGAATAGGGTCAATTGGGAAGGGGGGGAGTCCTTATAAAATTTCTTGACCAATAGCGACTTAAGGCAACGTAAGTCGACTTTAGGCAACTTTACGCAACTTCAGGCGACTTAAGGTAACTTAAGTCGACTTAAGGCAACTTTACGCAACTTTAGGTGACTTAAGGCAACTGAAGTGGACTTTAGGCAACTTTACGCAACTTCAGGCGACTTTAGGCAACTTTAGGTCCCAGAGTAGGCTTAAGGGTTGGACGGGTCTTGGTGCTAGGTAATTCGAGTTATAAAGATTCGTTTGACCTAAGAGAGTACCTGGATTGCTTTTTGATGCTAATTAAATCAAACAAACAATTAGGAGCTAGACCGTATAAACACTTAAATGTCAAAAATAAAATCTTAAACTTTATTCGATAACTAATCGGGAGCCAATGAAGATGGAAAAGCAATGGTGTAACATGGCAGTATCTAGGTGATCCGGTGACCAGCCGAACAGTGGCATTCTGTATCCGTTGGAGTTTCATAATATGTGAATTTGGGAGGCCGTATAGTAGACTGTTACAATAATCTATTCTTCTGGTTATGAAAGCATGAACTAATGATTCAGTGACAGGACGACTTAAATATTTTCTAATTCTACGTATGTTCTAAAGATAATAGAATCCAGGTGAGCAGGTTCTGTTAATATGACTTAGCATACTCATTTTCGAATCCGAAACCAGGTTCCTAAGTTTAGAACTTCACATGATAGAGCAATTTGGGACTCGCCCACCGATAAGAGACTAATGTTACTGACTTTCTGAAGTTGTTGTCGCGTTCCAATCAAAAGATATTCTGTCTTATTCGAATTCAGTTGTAACTTATCCGTTTGCATTCACTGACCAGTATCAGCGATACAAGATTCCCTGGCAGATAAGGCACCTATTTTTAGCAATAAGTTATAAAAATAGAGGCATGTAGAGGGTGTCTGGTAAGATTTTTGAGTGATTCTGATGCGTCTTTGTTATTCGAGGCGATAATAGTCCGAAATTGTAGCGAACTTAGGCTTCCGTATCTCTTTGGCCGTGTTGAAGAGTACTGGTACATAAATATTTGTGACGTCATAGTAGTAAGTTCCAGTTTATCAAAGAAGCTAAGTAGGCTTGGAATCTATTGCTTACGATCTTTTAAGCAAAAAAAATAAAATAGATAAAATGCCGTTTTGATGTGTAGTTTGGTGTTGTTCGAATACCCCTGACTCGAAGAAGAATATTTCGCTCCAAAAGATTCCTTTCGAGGGTGATCGAAGGCCAGAGGCTATGAAAAGGCGAAAGAGGTGGATTCAGTTTGTGAGCGCAGTTTGCTATCTGGACACTGACTTCCAATTCACGCATACGCTCAATACCGTAATTATTTGCTTATAAGCCAATCCTGGCTATAAGCTGAGACCCTAAACTTTTAGCTTTCAAAAGCTGTTGGATGTTTATCACGGAAAAAGAAGCCATAAGTGGACACCGACTTCCAATTCGTGCATATGTTCAGAACTGCAATCATTTGCCTATAAGCCGATCCCGTCTATAACTGAACGAATGGTGAGCTTAAAATATCAGCAGAACGAGCTGTATTCGAAGTATCTTGTATTAGATCATACACTTCTGGAGTGGTTTTCTCCTTTTCGGGGCAGAGTAATCAGAATAAAATGCAATTTTGGGAAGCAAAGCCTCATCTGATTTCTGTCAGATCGTGTTACTTAGCAGTGGGAACAGCTTTTTCTGATTGGCCAGTTGAGGATGTTATTAAAACAAGTCAAAGCAGTTACTCTAAATCTCGCTTTTATTCATTCTTTACGGGAATGCTATCAGCGGATAAATTCTGCGGCTAAAGGTGAAAGAATTGTGCAACGATCCAAGGCTTGGGAAGAAATTCTAGAGCAGATGATGCAGAAATTATCTACAACATGCGGGATTTCGAATGCGTTCAACGGCACAGAAGATGATAACATTCACACGGATGAATTGCCTAAACTAGCGGACGATAGGATGGCCTTGAGGCCGACAGCAAAGAAGACGACGAATTAAACTCATTCTTGAAGTTATTACTAAACAAAACGGCTCCATTCAAATAAAAGTAATTGGGTAACTATCATTTTGCGTAAGACTAGTAATTTGTGTGTTTTGACGATCGCGCGGCTTTTAGCCGAATATACATTCGAGTTACGGTATTCTCTCGTAAGAATTGTTTATTTTAAGAATTACTCGGCCAGAGGCCGAACCCCCAATCTTGTTAACGTTTGATTAGTTCTCAGTGTATTTTCGTGCAAAAAATCGCTCAGCTCAGGAAAATAAAAATGGTACATTTCTAGCCGGAGGATTTCCCAACCGATCGGCACTCTCGTATCTTCCAGTACAGCCGGCGATCTGAGAGGATCGGTGCAGTCTTTGCTCTTTTGACAACAATGGCCTTTTAAAATTTAACAATAACTCGGTGCATCAATTGCCACAACAACACCAGCTTGTAAATTCCCGATCGAAAGATCTATGACGATGTGCTGATTACAAAATTTATGTTTTTGTTTGTGTCCAAACATATCAAACAATTTGCCAGCCGTTTGCTTCAAAACTTTGTAGGTCTTACACAAAAGAAATAAGAGCGACATTGATGTAAGATCCGAGAACCCGACTTGAGAGGACGACGCTGTCCAGCTTAAACTTGCGACAAAAATTAATGTAACGTACCACTTTCCCGTAGATTCGAGACCTTTCAAACAACTTGTTAACATTCTGTCCCTTTTGTATCTTTTTTTCCTTACGCTAATGGCTCGTTTGGATTTGGCACTTCTACCAGTTGCCCTCCCTGTCCTCCATCTCACCGCTTTGAGTTGCAATTTCGGATTCAATTGCCCCGTTTTCCGGAATATAATTAATATTCGAGTCATCGGAGAAGAAAATTTCGTCGGAACAACAGGGAATATTGGACATAATGACACAAAACTATCACTGAAATAGTCAGGGAAATTACTAATTACAAAGCCCTTGTTTGCATGATAAGAACGCATGCTCACTACTGTGACGTAGGCGATCAGTCCCCTCTTCGCTCGGCCAAACATTTTATCTAATAAATTCAAAAAACGGTAAAATACCGCTAATGTTGCTAAAACATGTTCTAGAGTTACTATGTTTTGATGTAAAATAATAAAAAAGTAAGTGTCGCTGGTACTTTAACTGAATGAAAATCAATAACAGAGACCTGAGAAACTGCACGAATTTTCCATCAATTTCAATTAATCACCAACTTGTAATTATTCAGTTCAATGTGCAAAATTTGAAGTCTACAAACATCAATTAATTAAGCAGCCTTTATGAAGAATACAATTTTTAACCATGTCTAACATAACAGCTTCTGTGTGAATGTGCTATAACACATGCATTCTTTTCATACTCCTTTAAAATTGAGGCAAACTGTTTGGCACGACAGTCAAATGAATTCTGAAATTTTCTCGCCATGGTAAGGCCTGAAACATCAAAAGAAATCTCTAGTCTAATTGCTAAAGTTTTTTTCCTCGAAAGTGTAAAGGCAAACGAAATGCCTTTCCCTGCATGTTTAGTTTTCGAGCATATCAATAGATCTCTTTTTATTTATTTTTTCAATTCACCCAATAGCCAATGATTAACATCCATTTTCTCTCCCTCTTAAACACTAGCTCCTGGTTGCTTTTCTTCCTTCCGTTCTTAATGTGACGCTATATCTTTTAAGAGTAAATGCCTATAAAAATCCAGCAACCAACGGCCATTGTGGAAAATTTTATTTCGCTGATATTTTACCCATGGATAGGTATTGGTACGTAACTAAACGTGATGTAGTTTGTTTTCAGAAAGGCGACTTCAATTTGGAGAAAATCGAAAAAAATCTATTTTTGCTGTCGGCGACTTCAAAACAGCCAAAATTGAAGACGAAATGGCTCGTTCTCAAAATCTAGTTTGCATGCTAAAGGGAAGGAAGATGGAAAAAATATTTTCTGATGCGTCAGTTCACGCACGGTTTTACTTCTAGTTCAGTGACAAATATTCACCTTAGCAGTTATTTGAACAGCGAACAATAATATTTTAGAACTGCTTTACTCTTAACCGAAAGAAATTTATATTATAGCTGAAAATCGCGATTAAAATTTTAGGCATGTGCTACACCTTGGTTTACCATGAGACTCAAGCCCTAAGGTCTTCAAATATTGTACTAAAACGTATGTAAAAACTGGCTTGGGTAATTAAGTTTGCGCTTCTTACGAACTCTCCAAAGTTGAACCAAATTTGGTTAAGATATGAGACCTAAGTAGCGGTTTGATTGTGTTTACGACGGCTTGCCGCTACTGCCGAAAACTAAACTCGCATGAACTTAAAAGATTTGTGTTTAAAAAAAAAAACCTTACTGTCTTACTCTTTTCTGGTTGAATTTAAATTTGTCCTGGGCAATTTGCTTCCTGGTTGTCCTTGTTTCTTCTTCCCAAAATTGTGCTTAACGAGCTCGAAGCAACGATCCTTAATTCTTACTTCACACGAGAACTTCAGCAGTCGAGCATTTTATCGGAAATATTAGACTCGAAAAATCCTTTCTTTTCGATCCAACTTCTACATCTTGTACGCTTTCAAAGTTTTAGCTTTCATAAAGCTCAAACTAATCTACAGGTAAACGCTCCGGTAGTCAAGGGCAAGTTCGTCTTTAATTATGTTGTAGCGTTGCTATAGAGTTGCGTAACAGAACAAAATTATTTCAACCGGGAGGGCGTAAAGAAACAACGACGCGAAAAGGGTGTTTCCGTTGTTTTCGATTTCACTTGAAGAGAACATTTTGCAGTCTCTTACGGCCTTTTCTTCAAATTTCAACTGTCCATCAAGCCGAAAATAACTATTTTTGGTTTTTTGTTGTTTTTTTTTGCGTTATTTTTAAACCACTGCTCTAGTCTGCGACTCTAGACATGTTCGTAATACCATTTTACTTGATTTAAAAAGGAAAAAAAAACTGGGGTCTTACAAAATTAAAAACTTTTCGCAAAATTTAAAACAAACGATTCACAGCAATCTCTTGAGTTGATTTTTCTGAGAGACTTTTACTGCAAAGCGCTGTACTCTTTACTATAATTATGCCGATGTTTATTGGTTGAGCTTCATAGGCAAGTCTTTCAGACCGGTAGATGTTCTTACACATCACCAATATCCTTTTACAAAAACGCGACTTAAACTTTCCCCTGACAGGTGCATTTTTTGCCAAAGGTGATCAACCTCTTCCTCTTTACCTTGATGTCGGTTTTCGGGATATCAAAGTGCTCATAGATATTCTGAAGCATCTGAATGGGTGTGGACAAAACATGGGGTAAGCCATGGCCCACCCTGTGGCCCCAACCTATGGCCCACCCCATGGCCTACCCTATGGCCCACCCCATGGCCTACCCTATGGCCTACCAGTGGTCAGATCTTTTAAAAGCATAAAAATAAAATCAGTGAGAGTCGAACGAGTACGCTGGCGTACAATGCTATGCCTCTAAAAAGGGTATACTAGAAAGTCACTAACGCGATTTTCAACGTCCGAGGGAACGAAACGATGCAAATATTACAGCACTCAGCCTTGAAACATCTTAACTCTGTCTTTCCCACCCAAGCACTCAACCATAACGGTAGGTTAATGGAAGGGGAGAGGAGGGGCCTACATTACGCAGTCGCTGAGGATATCCAAAATGGCGGCTTCACGATCCATACAGGCTGCCAGCTGGTGACATAGCTTTTATAGTGGAGTGCTGGTGTAAAAATGTAATGAACGGCGTTATATCGGGCAACTGTGACATATCCTGGTAGGAAAACGCAAACAGGACGTGCCAGGCCAATCTTTAAATTGCCTCTTTAGTGCTGTACATAATTGAATTTGCAACAAGCAGCCCCATAAACATTTCCCAAACTTTACTTGCTTTTCCCATTGAAGTGTGGTAGCATAACTATACAAGTGGTGTTTCAGCTGTTCTCTGTGCAACAGGAAATTTATATGGGATACTATATTGCATGACATCGTGCCAAAAAGATATAACACAGTGTAATTGACAAATTTAACAATCTGTTTAATATTTTTTCTTTTCTTTCTATATCTCAAAATAAACGTCCTAAAGTTAGTTAATTGATTAATTATTGGCTTGTTCCTCAAAAAACAAATAGTGCCATAGCACAGACTGAAAGTTGGTTTGAGCCATGAATATTTTCAACTTGACTGTAGATGTCAGAAGGTTACGAAATTTTGATCAGAAAGTGGCCGCCAAAACAGCAGAAGAAAGCCCTTGGTAAGACAGGGTAGCGGGTGATAGCGTCACTATTTCTCAAACTAATTTTCCGTCCTGCCGTGCTATCCCTTTCCCGGGCTGCCTTTTCCGTCAATAAGGTACTTATAGTGGCCTGAGGACAAAGTTCCATCACGGTTACAATAGCTTGAACAAAATATTCTCTGAGCCAATTAACAGCAAGAAAAACTCCAGTTTCTTGTAACATTGCATAGTAACCCTCTTTGGTTAAACCTCTGTCTGCTTTTGGTTTTCTGCTGATATCCTCGCCATGATGAGACTTGAAGGCTCTTTACACTTGTCTGGAACTCGGCATGTTCATCCAATACTTAGCAATGCTCTATGCGCTGGACATAGTGTCATCTGGGCAATATTTTGGGGAGAAAAGAAGATGGATGCTCTCGCCAGAATCAACTCAACTTCACTACCTTATAACGCCGTGAAATGCAAACATCGAGTCGTGGCCGGTAACATCCCGCTGACAGCCAAGTATTGGAATACATTCCTTTGCTCTGTTCCTGTCTCTTTTGTCGTGACCACATTGGCCTCCCACAATCGATTGAAATGAACAAGTATTTTACATTGTTCTTAAGAGGTTTCAACCAGTTTTCGTGTTTTCAGTTCACTAAGTTTATATTTAATTTGGATATATCAACAAAGTTGAAATGGTAAATTGACCACCGTAACGATTACAAAAGCTGACGTTTCGAGCTCCGACGAAGGGCTAACGCTCGAAACGTCAGCTTTTGTAATCGTTACGGTGGCCAATTTACCATTTCAACTTTTTTGATACATCCAAATTATTTCCTTACCCCCACCGACGCAGCCCCAGACAGTTTCTTTAGAAACTATCAGCCTTTATAAGTTTATATTTCATTCATTGACGCATATGTCAAAAACTGACTGTTGTAAAATTAAATTACTAGCTATATATTTTTAAAAGTATTTAATCGTTACAATGCAAAGAGATATGATAGTCGAAAAAGTCTACGAGATTTATGAACAATGCTGTCTTTTACTCTTTTAATAAAATAATCCCTTTTTTCAGTCACCCGAAGCGGACAGAAGGAGTTTGCTCTTTGTCACGCAACTCCACTCATTATCGGTTATCTCCTCAATTTACTCTGCTGTAACTAATTTATAGGGTAGCAACATCAGTAATATTTTTTTTTAATTTCCAATAAACCTTGTCTCAATTTAATGTTTGAATTGCGATAGCGTATTTAAGAAATGTGTTAGGTTTCTGCTAAGAAAAAGGTTATCGTTCCCTTTCAGAAATAACAAGTCGTTTCAGTCAAATATTCAAATGTTTCATATTTCAACCAAATTTTGTTCAACTTCGGAGAGTTCGTGTGAAGCGCACTCTGAATTATCCAAGCCAGTTTTTACGTACCTTTTAGTAGAATGTTCAAAGACCCTACGAATTGAGTCTCAGGGTAAACCAAGGTGTAGCACATGCCTAAAATTTTAATCGCGACTTTCGGCTAATTTATAAATTTCTTACGGTTAAGAATAAAGCAGTTCTAAAATATTATTGTTCGCCGTTCAGATTACGGCTAAATGGAATATTTACCACCAATCTAGAAGCAAAACCCTCTCTAAACTGACACATCAGAACATACTTTACCTCTCTTTCTTCCCTTTTGCATGCAAGCGAGTTTTGAGAACGGACTTATTTCGTCCTAAATTTTGGCTGTTTTGAAGTCGCCGACAGCAAAAACAGATTTTATCGATTTTCTCCAAATTAAAGCGGCCTTTCTGAAAGCAAACTACCTCGTGTTTAGTTACTTGCCAATAGCTATCTATGGGAAAAATATCAGCGGAAACACATTTTTGGCTGTGGCCGCGAAATTTCAGTTTTGCTCGATTTTTATATTGATGTGACGCTATACCGTTTAAGTACAAGGATCATTTAACTTTTTCACTTTCAGTGAAAGACCTGAAGATTTATTCCGTTCAATTATATATTTCTTTTCAGTTCCGAGACTCTTCCTGTCCGTACCATGATCTCTAATAGATCATCTTTATCATTCTCGTTACCTGCATGCTTGAAAGTTTCTTCAAATTGCACATAGAGGAGCGGTCGAGGAGTTGACTTTTTATGAAGCATTTCTTTTTCTCCCCTATTATGACGTAATTTGGGAATTATGCCTTTGAGGCAGAAGGATGGATGGTATAGGTTTCCTTCTTTTTTATTCCAAGCTGGCGCGTCATTCAGTTATCAGTGCTACTTTAAAGAGAGTTAGCGAAACATTTCGCAGTCATGGGCAAAATTTTCAATGAATTAGAATCACAAAGCTCAGGTCCGCATACACTCTCATCTTTTTCATTCGCGATTCTAAATTTAGAGCGACGAAACCCTTAACGAGAATAATATCATGTCTGCTATCCTTCTTTCATTGCCCTCCGTTATTACAATCTCACAGTCCATCGATAACAAAACCAGCTTCCCTGTCTGCTATCCTTCTTTCATTGCCCTCCGTAGTTACAATCTCACGGTCCATCCATAACACAACCAGCTTCCCTGTCTGCTATCCTTCTTTCATTGCCATCCGTAATTACAATCTCACGGTCCATCCATAACAAAACCAGCTTCTCTATCTGCTATCCTTCTTTCATTGCCATCCGTAATTACAATCTCACGGTCCATCGATAACAAAACCAGCTTCCCTGTCTGCTATCCTTCTTTCATTGCCATCCGTAAAAACAATCTCACGGTCCATCCATAACAAAACCAGCTTCCCTGTTCAAAGTGGCATTTTTCTCTCCAGTTGCGACAATTTGATATATTGTGTAACTACATTTGGAGCCGAGCAATTATTTGGCTGGCGGGTTGTGGTGCATTTGTAGAGACTGGGCAGTATTCGTTCCAGTCTCCCCCGAAGTTTGTTGTTCTGGTTGTGAAGCGATGCCATGTGCTCGTGAATCGAAATAGAATTAACGCTTTTCCTTCGTTGAATACGTCTCACCGGTCATATCAGTAAGTTTATGTTTAATCTTCTTTGTGCCTATTTACTTCGTCGTAAATTTTTAAACTGTGCATAGTCCTTGTAAGCCGCACAGAGTGGATTAGTTATCAACATGGACGACGCTCGATGGCCGATTGTAAATTACGCGAGATGGGTGATTTCGTGTCCGAGACACTTTCCTCAGTATGTCCATGATAGCGTGTCGAATGTTTCTCATCTTCCAGCAGTAAATGACAGGGTTCAACGTTGAATTTAGATACATGAGAGTCACAGAGAAAAGCAAGAGGTTTTTTAAAGCGGAATTCGAGCCATAGATTCGAATAGCAGCCATGCAAATGAAAAAAGGCAAATAACAACTTAAAAACACGAGATACACGTAGAATATTCCAACTGTTGATTTAATGAGAACAGCAAAGTTTTTCATTTCATCAGACTGAGCTTCGTCTCGAATTTGCAAGGACTGAGTCAGATTCCTGTGTCGTCGAACAGTTAAATATATCCTGATGTAGACAATAAATGTGACAATGAAACTCAAAGACGCAGAAACTGAAATAATAAGATCTCGAGTAATGACTAAACCCCACAATGTTATCGAAGAAACAAATGCACTATACACCCACATGCCGATCACCACAATAACAACATGCTTGTGAGTCACAAGCTCTTGGTATCTGAGATGAAGATGAAGTGCAAAGAGCCTGTCTACACTTACAGCTACAACACCAAGGAACGAGGCAGCTGAAAATAAAGTACTTGAAATAATCCACATTTTCTGAGTATTGCAGCCAGGATTGTCCAGTTGTAGCCACTTGATCAGAAAGAAAGTGTATAATGGTTGATTAAATAAACCAACCACAACATCGGATAAGGCAAGACTCAGCAGTAGAGTTTTCAAAGTTTTCGAAATCGTCGAATTCGAAGTTTTGTGTAAGGCGAAGATTGTCACAATATTCAACATGATGGAGGTGTAGGTTAAACAGTTGTTAAAGACACAGTTGGCGATAAAAGCCGATCGAAGATCTGCAACTTCGGCGTAGATAGGGATATATTGCGAAGACTCGCAAAACAATTCCTTCATCGTATTAACTCCCGTGTAAAAGATAGGAACCCCTAATCCAGATGAATAAAATGTGTTTTGATTCTTTAGCAGGACAATTTCTCCTTATTCAGGGCAGTGACTCTGCATAAAATGTCCTTTTTTTCGTAAAAGTGATCAAGCTCAATAAAAGGTATACACTGATTATGATATGGGTTCTGAAGATGTAAGCCAGTGACAATGTGATATAAGCCGATGACAAATAAAGAACTTACTTCGGGCATATCAACAGACGGAGGCAGTCAGGACGTTCAATTGTACTTTACATGCTTAATCACAGTCGAAGTTAAATGTCATGTCAACTGTCAACATGAGTTTTGACAATTTTCTCAGAAAGCTTAATTTTTTTGAGTATATCTTAGATCTCGTTCACACCAGCGAAATATGCTTAAAAATAATGATCAGAAACAGAGAAAGGAGAAACTGTATGAATTTTCCATAGATTTTAAGGAGTCATTAACTTGTAATTATTCTGTTCAATGTGCTAAATTTGAAGTCGACAGACAATGGTTAGGCACCCTCTATGAAGAAAACCATTTTAACCGTGTTCAACATAACAGCTTCATGTGTTGTATACACATGTATTCCTTTCATGCTTCTTTGAAATTGGGGCAAACTGTTTAACACGACAGTCAAATGAATTTTGAAATTTTCCCCCCTTAGCACATGTCTGAGCCATCTGCAGAGATCTCTGGCCTAATTTTTTATGAGGTCGACTAAAAGCCACCTGTGTTGTCATTCTCTTGTCAAGACCTCCGTTTGGATTATGATTGCATCTCAAAAGTAGAAAAGTGTCAATAACGTTTTCCGTTCTCCTATTTCGATTCTTTTACAATCCCTATTAAACGCAGGTTTCCCTTAGACTCAAATCAACAATGAAATGAGGGAACATAAGCAATCTGGGTATCAATCGGAAACGATTAAACTTAAAAGAAATGGATTAAAACGTCTAATTTCCGTGAACCCTTTTTATTCTCCAAACAGCAATTCTACCCTGCATAATTCATCGTATATTTAAGTAAACAGAAAAAAATTTTCATTATGATTTTTCCTTATTTACCTCCATTCGCTTCAACACGTGTAGAAGTAAGTTTCTTGAGCTCGTTTAATTATTCGCTCAGTACGATCATTCTAATACAAACTCCTAAAAACTGACGTTTCGAGCGTTAGCCCCTTGTCAGAGCGGCAAACACAAACTACTGCCAACAAGCAGGCTATTATCTTTCTAAAGGACTGGTCATTATTTCACGTCTGCGAAAAAGAGGGAGGGGAGGGTCGAAGGATTTTGGTTATGTCAAGATAAAAATCACATGATCCCCCGTGATACTTCTTATGATCTCCTCCCTCCTTATTCATTAGTCAGTTTTTAATTATTCCCCCCTTTCTGCTCTACTGGCGACGAATGATCCCTTCCCCGTTATCCCTGAAAGCCAGGAGAAATCGACGCTTTTACAAATACTCTGCGAGATTTTGAAATGAATCTTCAAATCGCCACGTAATCATGATAGATATGCCTGAAATTTAGGCTGTCGATTGTATGTTAAAATATACTTTTTAACACTTTTCATAGAGACTAATGTTCTAACACTTTTCACATTATTGACCCACTTTTTCCGTTTAGAAATGGAAAAAAAAGAATTATTCAACTAAGCAAAAGGAGACAACCAGGAAAAACGCGTTTGATTTTAATTTCTCAGAACTTCCCGCTCAGGTATTATCTACAACCACCTGCAAACATCTGCGGGTTAATCAATAACTCTAAGGCTGCCTCTATTTTCGTTTTTCATGTGCAGCCTTCTGCTTCGAATTAGTTTTTATCTCGAAAGTGTAAAGGCAAACGAAATGTTTTTCCCTATTTTTTTAATTTTCAACCGTATCGAGCATCCTTTTTTTAAACCCACTCAATAGCAATAATTACCATCAATTTTCTTTCCCTCTTAAATGCTAGCTTCTGTTTATTTTTCTTTCTGAGGACGAAACGTGACGCTTTTAAGGTGACGCACCTCTTTTAGTCGTAGGACCATTTAACTTCTTTAACTTCCAATGAAAGACATAGAGGTAGGTCTCTGCCTTCACTCATTTCTTACCTTTACTTATCTGATAATGTCGCTTTTTATACCATGTTTTCTAATGTTGATCATATTTATCATTCTTATTACCTGCTCGCTTAAAAGTTTTTTCAAATTTCAAATAAAGGGGAGAAAAGGAGTCTACTGTTTATTAAGGGGAAGAAGTTCGTATTTCCCACTCTTACGGCGTAGTTCAATACGAAATTGTGCTTTTGAGGTAGAAGAATGGATGGGACAAGTTTCCTTCTGTTTAATTTGAAACTGGCAGGTCATTTAGTTGTCAGGGTTAGTTTTCAGAGATTTTGCAAAACAGTTCGCAGTCATGGGAAAAACTTACAAGAGATAAAAGAAACTCCTATAGGAAGCTCGGGTCCGCGACTACCCTTATTTGTTTTCAATCCCTATTCTAAAGGGCGACGAAAATCTTGATGCGAGTAATATCATGTCTACTTTTATTTGCATCCATAACTACAATTTCACACAGAGTGCATCAGTTTTCAATATGGACGACACTCGCTGATCGATGGTAGTTTATCCGAAATGGCTGATTTATTCTCCAAGATACGTTCCGCAGTACGTTCATGATAGATTGTCGAATGTTTCTTATCTTCCAGCAGTAAATGACAGGGTTTAAAGATGAATTAAGATGCGCAAGAGTCAGTGAGAATAGAAAAAGTTTCTTTAAAACGATACTCGAGTCATAAATTCGAATAACGGCAATGCAAATCAAAACAGGCAAACAACAAACAATAAACACGACATATACGTGGAATATACCAACTTTGGACTTAATGAGGACAGCAAAGTTCTTCATTTCATCAGACTGAGCTTCGTTTTGTATTTGCACGGACTGCATCTGAATCTTGTGCCGTTGGACAGTTAAGTATATCCTGATGTAGAACACAAATGCGAGAATTAAACAGAAAGCTGCAGAAACAAAAATAAGTGTCCAAGTATCGTCCAACCTCCATAATCTCATCAAAGAAACAAATGCACTGTACACCCATATGCCGATCACCACAATAACAACACGCCTGTGAGTCACAAGCTCTTGATATCTGAGATGAAAATGAAGTGCCAAGAACCTGTCTACACTTGCAGCCACAACACCGCTGTACGAAGCAGCTGAAAATAAACTACCTGAAATACTCAGCACACGGTAAGCGTTACAGCCAGGATCCTTTAAGTGAAGCCACTGGATCAAAAAGAACGTGTATGATGGTTGAATAAACAGACCAACAGCAACATCAGAACAGGCAAGACTCAGCAGTAGCGTTTTTAAAGTCTTTGCCATTGTTGAAGTTTTGTGTATGGCGTAGATTGTCACAATGTTCAACATGATGGCGGTGTAACTTAGAAAATTGTTGAAGACGCAGTTGGCGATAAAAGTCGAGCGAAGATCTGCAAGTTCGGCGTATACAGGAAAAAATTGCGAAAACTCATCACAAACTAATTCATTCATGATATCTAACTCACAAGGAACGTCAAGAATGTCTTGCGATTCTTCAGCAGACAGGACAATTTCTTCTTGACTAATTCCAATTACTGCCTAAAAGTGCCTTTCCCCCCAAAGTGATAGCGTTCAACAAAAATAATGGTCTTCTAATGCTATAGATTCTTAGGTTGTAAGCCGCCGGCTTACAACCTAAGAACCTATAGCATTAGGTTATGATAACCAATGACAAAAAAAGAACCTACGTCAGGCGTATCAACAGATGATGGCGGTCAAGATGTTCAATTGTATTTGTAATCGACAATTCTCTCCGTGGCTCGTTTTTTATGTGCTTGTCAGACTTTTTAATATGCGTTTATACTCCTTTAAAATTGAAGTAAACTGTTTAAAACGTAACCTGAGAATTAACTACCCTGTCGAAGTGGACGGAGGTTATCGAGAAAAAATCATCATTTAAGTAAAGTTCTGAAATTGTTCTGTCATGGCACAGGTGTGAACCATCTTCAGAGATCTCTGGCGTAATCGTTAAAACGTCGAATTAAAGCCACCACTGTTATTGCCTTCATAAATAGGCTGCTGTTTGTATTAGGATTACATGTTAGTTAGTATATAGTCCCTCAATACAGTTCTTGTTTGTCACTCAGAGGTATTCAGTTATCAACATGGACGATACTTGAATACTGCCTTTACATTACGCGAGATGGCTAATTTCCTCTCTGTAATATATTCCGAAGTGAGTCAGCGTGTCGAGTGTGTCTCATCCTTCGGCAGTAAAAAACCGTTTTACAGATGAGTTAGAAAACACGAGAGTTATCGAGGAAAGAAAAAAAATATTAAGCTTATTTTATTTGCTTTCGTTTATGCCAGAGTGACAGTTAGCTCTGTCTATTGGAATAGCAATAAAACATGGGGATGAGTTTCTAAAAAAACTGTGGTGAAGCGTTGGGAGGGAGTAATAACAAGTTAATTTTGGTTTTATCAACTGAGTTTGATAATGTAAATTGGCCACCGTAATGAGCTTCAAAGCTGACGTTTCGAGCGTTAGCCCTTCGTGAGAGCGAATGGAGGAACTGTGAGTGGTGTGTGTGTTTAGTATGCAAAAAATTAAGCTACGCTATTGGTGGCAATATGGTTACGAGAAAAACAAGAATAAATTAGTTGAATGAAAATAAATTTGTGCCGTCGTTTAAATTACCTTGTTTTTACTTTTCACCATTTTCGCGATTGGGAAAAAATCGAGGAATAAAAAGACTCGCTTAAAAAAAAGCTAATTAACAGCTAAAAAAAAGAAATTAACTAGAAAGAATGCAAAACCCTGCTATTAAATCCCTGAAACAACGTTAACGTCAGTTTACTAAATACTTAAGGTGACTCCTCAGAAAGATAAGGTCGTGAATAATTATTTTTAAACCGTCATTAAAAGTTCCCCACTATTGTCCCTTCAGAAAGCTACAATAAAAAAAGATAGGTCACCGTGGTCACCGTGCTTGCTCAAAGGTGGATTTCAGCATCACGTGAGTTTTTCTGTACGTAAAAGTTACAGCAATTTCTGCCACCGTTTCAAAATCAGTACCACAGGTTTTGTTTTAATGTGCGAAACACTCAGACCTGTGCGTAAAAGTCGAAATTTATTCAACTTTCACGCGCATGATACCTACTCGACGGATAGAGCAACTTTCATTTGAGTGCTGAAAAACCAAAACCATGGCCAAAATAATGCCAGCAACCAATCAGAACAACGGTGTTATTATCATTAGCCAGTGAGGACTAAAAGTGAAGAAAGCAAACGGCTAAAGCGCGGTTGAACGCGGACGATCAAGCCACGATATTTTTTTTAGTTTGCAGTTTATTGATTGAATGATGGAACGAGTTTTCTGGAACAATCACAGGGCAAAGTTAAGTAAAGCCAACACAACACTAAATATCCTTAATTTCAGACTCCATTAAGACGTAATTAAACTTTTAATAACATCGGTTTTCAAACAACTCAGTTCTCTGAATTCAGGAGGAGTTGAACCTGTTACAGTGTTCACCAAGATTTTAAAATACATTTTAAAATCGACGCATAATCATCATAGATATACCCGAAATTTAAGCCCATCAAAATGAAATTGTAAACACCTTTCATACCAGCCCATTTTAATTTCTTCATGGCACATCCTTGACTTATCATTTCGTCTAGAATTTGGAAAGAATTGTGAAAATCATTCGAAAGCCTATCTGGTATTTGCGTCTAAGCGAAAGGAGACAATATGGAAAATGTACTTTATTTTAAGTTCTCAAAAATTTCTGGCTGGGTATTTTGTAGAATCACCTGCAAACATTAGCGGGTTAATCGCTAGCTCTAAAGCCTCCTCTGTTTTCATATGCAGCTTTCCGCTTCGACTAAGTTTAGAGTGTAAAGGTAAATCGTCGTTGTTTTTTTAGTTTTCAAGTATATCAAACAATATATTGTCGTTTTCAGTCCACTCAATAGCCGATGATTAACATCAATTTTCCTCAACCTTTGGTTCAATCTTCTCTGTCCCCATTTACTCTGTCATCAACAAACCGCACTCACACAGAGTCGTGGATCAGTTATCAACATGGACGACACTCGATGATCGATTGTAGTTTATCCGAAATGTTGTTGAAAGTGAAAGATGCAGAATTTAAAATAGTAAGATCTCGTATACTTACTACCTCTACATTATCATCAAAGAAACAGATGCACCATACAACCGTAGAGAAATTAACATACAGGGGCTGTCAAGATATTCAATAGTATTTTCATGAGTTTAAATCGAAATTTAGACAATAAAAGAGTGTTGCAGTAAAGATACGATAATTTTTACTTATATTCGTGGGAGTTGATTGTTGCGATTTTCGCGAGTGTCAAAAATTGCGAAATCAGAAACACCGTAAAATAGTTTTTTGCTGAAATTAACCAGGAGGAAGGTAATGGATCCTTGTAACTCGTGACGATAAGCTGTTTATACATATGAATCATTTCTCTGTTCGTGTTGACAAGTATTTTGGCAATTTTCACGTAATTTAGTCCCTTTTATTGAATACTCTTTAGTCAAAATCGCGAAATTAAAGTCCCATGAAAAATGTCCATACCATTTTCGCGACATTAAATTCTCGAAAGCCCGAGTTTACCCTTGTCTGGCTGAGCGAATAGAGGAAATAACCAAAAACTCATCCTTCTAAAAAGGGTTTAAAATTTCTCCGTCTTTGCTCAGGCGTACACCATGTACAGAGACCTCTGGTCTAATTTCTTAAAAGTTGAACTTCTGCCACCTCTGTCGTCGCTTTCATAATTAGATTGCTGTTCAGCTGATTAAGCGGTTTACAACTTAGACAGTCATTGCACACAGGTATTCAGTGTAAATTATTCGACATGGCTGATTTCTTCTCTAAGAAATGTTCCCCAATATATGTCCATGATAGCGTGTCGAATTCGTCTAATCTACCGGCGGCAAATGATAGGGTTCAAAGATGAATTAAGAAACATGGGAGTCAATGAATAAAGACAAAGACATTAAGCTCATTAAGTTGCTTTCGTTCATTCGAGAGTGACAGCTAGCTAGGTTCATTAAAAAAATAAATGAAACAGGAGAAAGTCTTTAAGATGATAATAATGCACTCTCAATAGTGAAAAATGTTTGGTTTAGTTATCTTAACAGATAATACGCCATGGAACTTAAGATATCATTCTTATTATCGATTTCTGTACACCTTACTTATCGTTATTCCCAAATTAGTTTTTCTGTCAGGAGTAAATTACCTGATCTTATATTTATCTTCCTAAAGGGCCTGTCATTTTTTAACACCTGAAAGGGGGTTAGTCTGTTGGCGACGTCTAATCCCCCCCCCGTCACCCCTGAAAACCCGCAGGAATCGACCCTGTTACAAATATTCTCCGAGATTTTTTAAATCGCCACCTAATCTCATAGATATGCCTGAAATTTGAGCTGTCGATTATCTGTCAAAATAAAATTTTAAGCACTTGACGAGATTAATATTCTGACACTTTTTAAGTTCTAGATCCTCTCTTTCGTCCAGAAATTGGAAATCACGAAACCTAAGCGAAAAGAGATAACTACGAAAACATGCTTAATTTTAACCTCTCAAAAGTTCCCGGTCAGGTATTATCTAGAACCACCAGAAAACATCTGCGAACTAGACAATAACTCTAAAGCTGCCTCTGTTTTCGTTTTCATATGCAGCCTTTTGAATCGACGTAGTTTTTATCTCAAAAGTGTAAAGGCATAGGAAATGTTTTCGCTGAATGTTTAGTTCTCGAGAGTATCAATCAATCCTTTTTTTTTTAATTTTTGCAATCCACCCAACAGCCAATGACTAACATCAATTTTTTCTCCTTCTTAAAAAGTACTAGCTCCTGGTTGCTTTTCTTTCCTCCGCTCTTAATGTGACGCTATACTGTTTAAGTCGTAGGATCA
The DNA here is from genome assembly GCF_964205215.1 of Stylophora pistillata. Taxonomy (NCBI): domain Eukaryota; kingdom Metazoa; phylum Cnidaria; class Anthozoa; order Scleractinia; family Pocilloporidae; genus Stylophora; species Stylophora pistillata. The sequence continues at coordinate 23,030,110 of NC_142523.1, forward strand.
TTTAACTTTTTAACTTCCAATGAACTGGTCTGAGACCTGGAGGTTTATTCCCTTCAGTTATATCTTAAATTTGTTGTTCGGCCCCGAGAGTCTTGCAATCTACACCATGATCTCTAATTGATTATCTTTGTCATTCTCGTTACCTGCTTGCTTGAAAGTTTCTTAAAACTGCACATGAAGGGGAGTCAAGGAGTTGACTTTACATTAAGAGCAAGAAGTGTTTCTTCTCCCCTATTACGGCGTACGTTCGTAATTCTGTCTTTGAGGTAGAAAGATGGATGGCTCAAATTTCCTTCGTTTTTATTCCAAGCTGGCACCTCATTCAGTTGTCAGTGGTAGTCCTAAGAGAGTTGGCGAATCATTTCGCAGTCATGGACAAACTTTTCAATGGATAAAAGAAACCCCCTACTAGAAGCTTAGGTCCACATCCACTCTTATCTTATTTTAGTCTTGATTTTAAATTTAGAGCTACGAAAACGTCGGTATGCCGAATAATATCATGTCTGCTATACTTCTTTTATTGCCATCTGTAATTACAATTTAACGCTCCATCGATAAAAAAACCAGCTTCCTTGTTCAAAGTACCCTTTTTCTATCCAGTTGCAACAATTTGATATGTTGTGGTGTTAAATTCGGAGCTGCGCAATTATTTGGCTGACGGATCACATTACTAAGTTTATGTTTAATCTTCTTTTTCCCTATTTACTTTGTCGTAAATTTATAAACTGCGTATAGTCCTTGTAAGCCACACAGAGTAGATCAGTTATCAACACGGACCACGCTCGATGGCCGATTGTAAATTACGCGAGATGGCTGATTTCTTCTCTGATATATCTTCCACAGTATGTCTATGATAGCATGTCGAGTTTGTCTCATCTTCCAACAGTAAATGACAGGGTTCAAAGTTGAATTTAGATACACGAGAGTCCATGAGAAAAGAAAGAATTTTTTTAAAGCGGAATTCGAGCCATAGATTCGAGTGACAGCCAGGCAAATCAGAAGAGGCAAATAACAACTTAAAAACACGAGATATACGTAGAATATTCCAACTGTTGATTTAATGACACCAGAAAAGTTTTTCATTATATCAGACTGAGCTTTGTCTCGTATTTGCATGGACTGAATCTGATTCCTGTGTCGTCGTACAGTTAAATATATCCTGATGTAGACTACAGCTGTGATAAAGAAACCGAAAGACGCAGAAACTAAAATAATAAGGTCTCGAGTACTAGTTAGCCCCCACAATGTTATCGAAGAAACAAATGCACTAGACACCCATATGCTGATCACCACAATAACAACGTGCTTGTGAGTCACAAGCTCTTGGTATCTGAGATGGAGATGAACAGCTAAGTACCTGTCCACACTTACAGCCACAACACCAAGGAACGAGACAGTTGAAAATAAAGAACTTGAAATAAACCCCATTTGCCGAGTGTTACAGCCAGGATCGTCCAGTTGAAGCCACTTGATCAGATAGAAACTGTATAATGGTTGATTAAACAAACCAACTGCAACATCAGAACAAGCAAGACTCAGCAGCAGAGTTTTTAAAGTTTTTGCCATCGTCGAGGTTTTGTGTACGGCATAGACTGTCACAATATTGAACATGATGCAGGTGTAAGTTAGACAACTGTTGAAGACACAGTTGGCGATAAAAGTCGAGCGAAGATCTGCATGTTCGGCGTATTTAGGGATATATTGTGAAGACTCGTTACAAAACAATTCGTTCATGATCTTAACTCGGGTATGAAAGATAGGAGCCCCTAATTCAGATAAATAAAATGTGTTGCGATTCTTTAGCAGGACAATTTCTCCTTACTCAGGGTAGTGATTCTGCGTAAAATGTTCCTTTTTTTCGCAAAAGCGATGAAGCTCAATAAAAGGTATACACTAATTACAAAAGGGGTTCTTAAGAGTGTAAGCCAATGACAATATGATATAAGCCAATGACAAATAAAAACTTGCGTCAGCCTTATCAACAGACGGAGGCGGTCAGGACATTCAATTGTATTTTAGATGCTTAATTGCAAACAAGATAATAAATATTGAACGGTTTTAGACAGTCGAAGTTAAGTATCAGGTCATCCGGTCAAAATGAGTTTTGACTATTTTCTCACAAGGCTTAATTTTTTAAGTATATCTTAGACCTCATTCACATCAGAAAAATATGCTGAGTATATATTGGTTTAACTAAATGAAAATCAAAAACAGAGACCTGAGAAAATGCAGGAATTTTCCATAAATTTCGATTTGTCACCATGTTGTAATTATTCAGTTCAATGCGCTAAATTTGAAGTCTACAAACATCGGTTAAGAAGCCTCTCTGAAGAACACTATTTTAAACCTTGTCTAACAAAACAGCTTTTGTGTGAATGTAGTATAACACATGCATTCCTTCATAATCCTTTTGATTTGAAGCAAACTGTTTATTTATTTATTACTTATTTATCTTTTAAACTTCTACTGAGATAAAAAAAGATAGAATAAGAAGGATAAATAAGCTCAATAGTAAAACGAAAAGCGAAAAGCAAAAGCTCAGTGAGGAACAATCACAACAGAGCAAGCTCCAACTAGGTGAAAGTCCAAAGGAAAGAAAAAAAAAAGAAAAAGAAAAAAAATTAATAAATTGGTAATAGAAGACTAATTTAATATTTCTTAAAAATATCTATATAAAATATGCGTACGTATAATAGTTTATAAGTAATTAGAAGCAGTACTGGCGGAAACCAATTAAATTCCCGGTAGCATAGCATTTAGGACACAAGGACTTTCAAGTAAAAACGTTGTCCTGGTCGAAGGTTTCGATAAGAGCTTTTTTGTAACGTTTAACTAATGATCCTTTGAAAGAAATAACACTAGATAAAGTTCTTAATGACAAAGGCAAAAAATTCCATAACTTAACAGTTCTGTTGAAATAGCTACGTTGAAAAAGAGACGTTCTTACATTTCAAAGGCTGATGATCTAAGGAACAACTATTACGAGTAGATCTAACTATTCCTTTGGGCTTAATAAACTCTGTAATATCGATGTTATGTATGCCATTAATGGCCTTAAAGAAGAAACTAAATATATGATTTATGCCAGTACCACACTGGCAACAGGTTCAGTTTAATAAGCCTTTCTTTGTAGGGAATAAGGGCGTCAGGATACCCTAAAATATACTTTGTTGCTCTACGTTGAACTGCTTCGATTGTTCGAAGACCACCAATATATAAGGGAGTCCACACCTCGCTGGCATAACCCAGATGAGATCGCACCAGGCTCAGGAACAAGGAACGCTTGACTGTAGGTCCAAAATGAGGGTCAGATGTTCTGTAGAGAAAACCCAGCAATTTGTTAGCTTTGGATGATATGGAAGAAATGTGGGAACTCCATTTTAGATCGGTATTAAGAATAACACCAAGATCTTTTTGGGTATCGGTCTGAGAAATGACATGATTCCCAATATGATAGGAGCCTTGAAGTGGAGATTTCTTTCGAGTTACACGTATAGCTTCGCACTTCTTGAGATTAAACTTCATGCGCCAGTTAGTAGACTATTCAAGCACTTTATCAATATCCTGTTAAAAATTAGTTATATCAGACTCGGAGTGGATAATGCGAGCAAGCTTGGTGTCATCTGCGAAAACGTAAGCCATAGTAGAGCTAGATAACACATCTGGTAAATCATTGATATACCATAGGAAGAGCAGTGGCCCCAGAATACTTCCCTGGGGTACTCCTGAGAGCACAGGTAAGGATGAAGATGTTGCGCCTTTGATTAACACTTTCTGGGACCTATTTGTAAGATAATCTGTGAACCGTTGGAACAGAGAGCCATCAATACCAGAAGCTGCAAGTTTTTGTAATAGAAGGGAGTGAGAGACAGTGTCAAATGCTTTCGACAGGTCCAAATAAAACAACATCAGATTGGAGAGAGTTATCCAGGACCTGTCCGATTTTATGAAGAAAGCAAAGCATCTGGGTGACTGTCGAGCGACCACTCAGAAATCCATGTTGCCAAGTAGATAAGGAACTGCTAAGATGGGTAATCAACCTATTGAAAATACATCTTTCGAGAACTTTGGATAGGGTTCAAAGTAGGGAAATAGGTCTGTAATTCTCTGCTAGTTCTCTATCATCTTTCTTATGGACAGGAGTGATAAATGCTACTTTCCATAATTTTGGTAGCACTCCAGAAGAAAGAGATTTGTTGAATAGTTTACATACTGAGGGAGCAAGTTTCGATGAACATTCGACCAAGATACGAGACGGCAGACTGTCAGGGCCATAGGCTTTGTTGATATTTAAACCATGGAGCAATGACTCTACTTCAGAATTGGTTAAAAGAAATGGACGACAACGTTGCGTCCGAGTCCTCATGATGGGGACGGCGGATCAGGTGAAAAAACTGTGAAAAAGTACTGGTTAAACTCCTCAGCCTGTCGAGCTGGAGAACGAAAATATCGACTGCAATGTTTAATCGTGACAGGTACTGAGGTTAATTTCCTTTTACTTCTATAAAATTACCAGAATCTTTTTGGATTCTCAAGAAGTGACGTTTGAAGAGAACCTATATAGTCGTTGTAATTACTGTTGATTAACGACTTGCATTCGCGACGTAGAGCACAGAATTCTTCACGACAATAGACACTGTTGGTCTTGTTTGCTCCGTTTCTGGCATCATTTCTCTTATGGAGCAAGTAGATAACATGACCATCAATCCAAGGGAGAGAGTTGATTTCTCTGAGTTTTACCTTAGGTATATGTTCATCAACCAGAAACATAAGTTGAGAGAACCAATTCTCAAAGTCCTGAACTACAGTTAAGCAAGTAGAAATGAGGCCAGATAAGTTGGTATCGCATAACTTTTTTTTTAAGGTTTCAAAATCTGCTTTCTTGAAATTGCAGACAGTGCGAGGTTGTTTAGGTAATCGGGGAATACATAAAGTGAGATCAAAGGTAACTGGAATGTGGTCTGTGGGGAATGGTAAAACACTTTCATCCATTGTTTCGATGTCATGAATAGAATCGGGCTCATTTGTAATAATTAGGTCCAAAATATTTGCATCTCTTGAAGGATGCTTGTTGAATTGAGAGAGAAAATAGTCCTTCAGAACTCCGCAAAAGGAAATCTCATCAGCAGTGCATGACTCAATCGATCCACGCCAGTCAAAAGTTGGAAAATTAAAGTTTCCCAACACGAGAAGTTTAGTACTTGAACATATACACGACAACTCCAGAAACGTATTAAAATCAGCAATAAATGACAGAAAGTTTGAGTTATGCGGACGGTAAACAGCAGAGACAATGAATTCTTGGCCATCATCCATTACATATATCTTATTAACCAAGCGCGAGGGCCGGACTGAGAGAATATTGGCCCGAGGTCTTGACAGTACGGACCGAGCGCTGCGAGGTCCGAACAAAAAAGACCGAGAGCCGATATTCTTCCAGTAGGGTCCCGAGCAAGCTTGGATAATAAGAGATTTATTATACGACTGAAGTTCAAAGGGAAACAAGTGCGGTATCATTCGGGACCATTCGGGACCATTCGGGACCATTCGGGACAGTGCCCGGTCCAATACTGAGAGAATATTGACCGGCAATAGAGCATTTTGTTTGGTTGATTTTAGTTATTGGCCCTCTGGCTGCCCGAGTCGTGTAATAAAATTTCAATAGTAACCATTTCAGAGGAGTCAGTTTCCAAATCACGCCGTCGATGAGATGGAATCGAATTTTTAACCGCCAGTAAAACGCCACCGCCACGCTTTCTAGAACTTCTGTCAGTACGATAAATTGAGTAACCAACATCAAGGATTTCTAGGTCGCTTACAGAATCTGTCAACCATGTCTCAGTTAATGCAATAACGTCAAAATTTTCACTGTAGACGAATTTAATAAAGAGAGTAAGCTTGCATACTTTATAAGGGAAATCAGGCGTCTTGACAAAGCTCTCGATGCTCTGGATATTGGTAGAAAAGCACTTGAGAGTGGAAGGCTTTACAGAAGTGTTGATCGCAGGGCCAGGATTGAGGTTTATATTCCAGGATGTAAAGAAATTCAAGAGAAATTACTGATAAGTTCAAGGAAGCAGTGTTGTTCGCATGGTACTTGGTCCTTGAAGCTAAGAACTTGGATTTGAAGCGAAGAACCGGGTGGAACGTTCTGACGATAGGCAAACCGTGCCAAGCAACCGAATGGATGCCGCGAATGACAAAGGGCCAAAATGCTGCCATGTGTTGATTTGCCTCGAAGATGCTTTGGCAATGGTTAGCAAAAATGAACCCAGAACAGAAATTGTTCAAATTAGGCGACATATGGAACTGTGTTGATGAAAAAAGGCACAGAAGAATGAGCAACCAGAAAAAGCGGCCGACCGCCATCTTAACTCCTTTCGAATCCTCAGGCCCGCTGAACACAACGGCCCAACTGGGGGGCCGGTTGTTTGTTGTGAAAATCAAATGAATTCTGAAATTTTCCCCTCCTGGTACAAGCCTAAAAAACCATCTGTAGAGATCTGGCATAACTGCTAAAACGTCCACTAAGAACCACCAGTGTTGTCCTTCTCTTATGAAGACTACTGTTAGGATTATGATTTCATCACAGGAGTATAAAAGTGTTCATAACGTTTTCAGTTCTTTTATATGGATTCTTTTACAAATCCCTTTTAAACGCAGGTTTCACTTAGACTAAAATCAACGATGAAATGAAAGAACAGCATCAACATAAGTATCAACCGGAAACGATTAAACTTGGAATGAATTGAAACGTGTAGTCAGTGCGTTAATGATTTACTCTCTAGCGTTTATTTAAGTGAGTAGAAAACAATTTTCATTTTGAGTTTTCCCTGATTACCTTTAGTCGCTTCAACACGTGTAGCAGTAATTAAATTTCTTGAGTTCGTTTAATTTCTCGCTCAGTTCGATAATTCTAAAACAAGTTCTGCCGAAAAAAAAAATGGTTTAGTTAAGGACGGGCAATGGGCTCCTGAACCTTGCCATTATCTTATCGCCGGGACACTGAAGAGTTTTTAAAGCTGACGCTCCGAGCCTTAGCCCACGCTAGTGAATGACGCAAAAAGCGTCACTCTAGACCACGCCCGTTTATATCTCTGGTTCTCATTAACTAATTACGTTGTCAACCATTCCGTTCCGATTGCATGTTTTTATTACACCCGTTTTGCTCTTTCTACACAATAGTGAAAATTGCTCTGCCAAAAAAATTCTATTTGAATATGTGGCACATGTGTTCCCTGAGGTTCAAACAATACAATTTGCTCTTTAGAGGCGAACACCACTAACCTCGCCTCAGTTCCCTCCCATGCAGATGACGCGCGGTAAAAATATGGACTGTAAACAATTGTACAAACGAAAGAAGCAAATTTAATTCTCTGTACATTATATAGATATATATAACATTAAGTAAAATAGAAATTACAACATCAGTACACAGATACAAACGAAACAAAATTAAGCCAATATGATATGGGGAAATGATGAGATCGTTTTATAGTACATTGTTTTAATTCCATTCGAAAAAATCAAAAATGAACACAAAATTAAAACGTAATTACGAGTTTGCAGTCCTCCTGGAAGCTATCAAGAAAATTTGTCTTTTCTTTTACACGCTTCCTGACTCTAAAGTTTCTTTATTCTTCATCCTCCAAAGTCGTACAGCGTGTGTCCCTGTCGTTTAAGCGCGGATATGACGTCCATTGCGGTGACCGTTTTTCGCTTGGTGTGTTCGGTGTACGTCACCACGTCGCGTATTGCATTTTCGAGGGAAACTTTGATAACTCCGCGCGTTTCTTCCTGTGTTTTATGCCCCTGTTGCATTGTCTTCCAAATTTGATTTTATCTGATTGGTCCAATTTGAAGAACACGTCTTCTAACTCATCAGGTTGCAGTGCTGATTGCATTCCCTGCGTTGGCCGTGTCACCGATGCGATATTTTTTCGTGCTTTTCTCTTCAAAGTGATGTCTTCCTCCACGAAATCCAGCGTACTTATTCTATTTTTTTAATTTTTTATTTTTCATAAGCTAATAATATCATCAGGAGCCTTTTTCGAGATATTGCCTTCTCATTTACGGCAGTTATTTTGTCAATACCTTTGGAAAGGCTATTAACTCAAAAGGAAATCAAAACTTTTTGAAAGGTAGTAAATATAAGAATAAATGCAACCAAAACGGTAAATACTCCAAGGCACTTTAAATAAAAGAAAATTGCAGTGAGAGCTGACCATACGTAGATGTAAATGTTTGCATTTAATTTTGTATCTGAACCAAAACAATCGATTCCGTTCTCGCCATATCTTTACTATGAACTTAATCTTGCTTCTGAGACAAGTCTGTCACCCAATACCATTCGATGCATGTTAGAAAACAGAGGCCCTGAAATTTATTCACAAATCACAAATATCATTTGCAAGGAGGGGGGGGAGGGGCGGGGTGGGAAGGTTAGAGCATTTTGGCAATGTAATATTCTCATGACCTCTTTCTTCTTTATTAGTTAGTCTTTCGGCGACGAATGATCCCCCCCGATCCGTTATTCCTGATAACCATCGACGCTGTTACAAATATTCTGCGAGATTTTGAAATGATTTTTCAAATCGCCGCGTAATCTCAAAGATATTCCTGAAATTTAAGCTGTCCATTGTCTGTCAAAATAAACTTTTAAGCACTTTTTATGCGAGGCTACTGTTCTGACACTTTTCGCATTATTGAAAAACTTTTTTGTCTACAAATTGGAAAGAATTATTCAAGCGAATGGAGACAACAAGGAAAAACGAGCGTGATTTTAATTTCTCAAAACTTTCCGATGAGGTATTATCTATGATAAAATCACCTGAAAACACATGCGGGCTAATCTATAACTCTAAAGCCGCCTCTGTTTTCGTTTTCATGTACAGCCTTCTGCTTCGAGAGAATTTTTGCCGCAAAAGTATAAAGGCAAACCAAATGAATCTCGCCGTTTGGATAGTTTTCAAGCCTGTCAATCAATTCATTGTATTACAATCCACTCACGAGCTAATGATTAGAAGCTCCTGGTTTCTCTTCACCAGATGAGATGCTGTTGAACGTTTTATTCCAATTACACATTCAGTTGAGTAAAGGAGCTCACTTTTTGTTAGGAGGAAGAAGATCCTTTCACTACCCTATTGAGGCGTAATTTGGGAATTAGGATTTTGAGGTAGAAGGAAAGATGGCACAGGTTTCCTTCTGTTTAATTTGAAGCTGGCTCGTCACTCTGTTGTCAGACCAGAGCTAATGTTAAGAGGTTTAATTTTGGCAAAACAATTTACAATCATTGGCAAAATCTACAGGGGATTAAAGAACGCCCGTACGAAACTCAGGTCCCCATAAAATGCTTTTATTCGCCGACCTTTTTAGGGTTCAATCCTGATACAAATGATATCATGTCTGCTATCCTACTTTTATTCGGGCGTCTGTAATTGTTATTTCATTGTCTTTCGATGAAAAAAAAAAAACAGCATTCCCGTTCAAAGTAGATTCCTTCTTTTCAATTGTGATGTTTTCATATATTGTGTATATAAAATTCGAACAACGCAATTACATTGCTGCAGAGTCACATGATATCACTCTATTTATATACAATCTTCTTTGTCTCGATTTACTTTGCTGTTGACAAATAAAGCATATAGTCATTATAAGCCACACAGTGGGAATCAGTTATCAACATGAACAGCAATCGATCATCCATTGTAAATTACGCAAGATGGCGGTTCCGAAGTATGCCCACAATAGCGTGTCGAATGTGTCTCGTCTTCCAGCAGTAACTAACAGGGTTCAAAGATGAATTAAGAAACACAGGAGTACATGAAAAAGGAAAGAGTGTTTTTTTAAACGACGCTCGAGCTATAGATTTTCAAAAACAGTGGTACAGATAAAATATGGCAAGTAACAAGTTAAAAAGACGAGATATACATAGAGTATGCTAACTGCGGATTTAAAGAGGGCAGAAATTATTTTTCTCATCTCATCAAACTGAACTACTTCTTGTACTTGCAAAGATTCAATCTGATTCTTGTGCCGCCGAACAATTAAATATATCCTGATGTACACCACAAATGCGAGAATGAAACTGAAAGATGCAGAAACTAAAATGATAAGATCGCGAATACTAACTACCACCACATTATCATCAAAGAAACAGAGGCACCATACAACCATAAAGAAATTAACATGCAGGGGGCGATCAAGATGTTCAATGATATTTTCATCAGTTTAAATCGAAATTTAGACAATAAAAGAGGGATAATTTTACTTATTTTCGCGGGAGTTGATTCTTGCGGGTTTGCGATTGTCAAAAACTCGCGAAATAGAAAGACCTTCTCGTCAAGAGCTTGAAAGCTCTTGACGAAAGAGCTTGAAAGCTCTTAATGTTTTGACACTTTTCACGTTATAGACCCTCTTAGTCGTCCAGAAATTGGAAAGGATTACTAAACGTAGGAGAAAAGAGATAACAAGGAAAACATGCTTAATTCTAACTTCTCGAAAGTTCCCGCTCAGGTGTTATCTAGAACCACCTGCGAACATTTGCGAGCTAATCAATAACTCCAAAGGCGCCGCTTGTTTCGTTTTTTATGTGCAGCCTTTTGCTTCGACGTAGTGTTAATCTCAAAAGTGTAAACGTAAGCGAAATGCTTTCGCTGCATGTTTAGTTTTCGAGCATAGTAATCAATCCTTTTTTATTTTTCAATCCACCCAATAGCAAATGACTAACATCAATTTTCTCTCCCTCCTTAATACAAGTTCCTAGTTGCTTTTCATCCTTCTGCTTTTAATGTGACGCTATACCGTTTAAGTGGTACGATCATTTAACTTTTTAATTTCCAATGAAAGACCTGGAGGTTTATTCCCTTCACTCATATCTTAAATTTGTTGTTCAGTCCCGAGACTCTTGCCATCCATACCATGATCTCTGGTTGATCGTCTTTGTCATTCTCATTACCTGCTTGCTTAAACGTTTCCTCAACTTGTACGTGAAGGGAAGTCAAGGAGTTGACCCTTTATTGAGAAGAAAAAGTTCTTTTTGTCCCTTATTGTGGCATAATTTGAGAATTCTGCCTTTGAGAGGAAAGGATGGATGGTACAAGTTTCCTCCTGTTTTATTCCAAGCTGGCACTTCATTCAGTTGTCACTGCTAGTTTTAAGAGCCTGAGTTGACGAAACATTTCGCAGTCGTAGGCAAACTTTTCAATGGATAAAAGAAACCCTTGCCCGAAGCTGAGGTCTGCACCCGCTCCCATTTTTTTCAGTCTTTATTTCAAATTTACAGCGACAAAAACCTTGATATGAATAATATCATGTCTGCTATCCTTCTTTCGTTGCCATCCGTAATAACAATCTCACGGTCCGTCGATAACAAAACCAGCTTCCCTGTCTGCTTTTACTTCTTTCACTACCATCCGTAATAACAATCTCACGGTCCATCGATAACAAAACCAGCTTCCCTGTCTGCTATCCTTCTTTCATTGCCATCCGTAATTACAATCTCACGGTCCATCGATAACAAAACCAGCTTCCCTGTCTGCTATCCTTCTTTCATTGCCATCCGTAATAACAATCTCACGCTCCATCGATAACAAAACCAGTTTCCTTATTCAAAGTGGCCTTTTTCTCTCCAGTTGCGACAATTTGATATGTTGTGTAGTTAAATTCGGAGCTGCGCAATTATTTGGCTAACGGGTCATATCTCTAAGTTTACGTTTAATCTTCTTTGTCCCTACTGATTTACCTTGACGAAAAATTATAAACTCTGTATAGTCCTTGTAAGCCACACAGACTGAATCAGTTATCAACATGGACGACGCTCGATGGCCGATTGTAAATTACGCGAGATGGCTGATTTCTTCTCCGAGACACCTTCCACAGTATGTCCATGACCGTCTGTCGAATTTGTCGCATCTTCCAGCAGTAAACGGCAGGGTTCAAAGTTGAATTTAGATATATGAGAGTTATTGAGAAAAGATAGAGTTTTTTGAAAGCCAAACTCGAGTCATAGATTCGAATAGCAGCCATGCAAATGAAAAAAGGCAAATAACAACTTAAAAACACGAGATATACGTAGAATATTCCAACTGTTGATTTAATGAGAACAGCAAAGTTTTTCATTTCATCAGACTGAGCTTCGTCTCGTATTTGCATGGACTGAATCTGATTCCTGTGTCGTCGAACAGTTAAATATATCCTGATGTAGACCACAGCTGTGATAAAGAAACCGAAAGACGCAGAAACTAAAATAATAAGATCTCGAGTACTAAATAACCCCCATAATGTTAGCGAAGAAAGAGATGCACTATACACCCATATGCCGATCACCACAGTAACAACACGCTTGTGAGTCACAAGCTCTTGGTATCTGAGATGAAGATGAACAGCTAAAAACCTGTCTACACTTACAGCCACAACACCAAAGAACGAGGCAGCTGAAAAGAAAGTATTTGAAATAATCCGCATTTCCTGAGCGTTACAGCCAGGAATGTCCACTTGAAGCCACTTGACCAGAACAAAAGTGTATAATGGTTGACCAAACAAACCAACAGCAACATCAGAGTAGACAAGACTCAGCAGCAGAGTTTTTAAAGTTTTTGCCATAGTCGAGGTTTCGTGCAGGGCGTAAATTGTCACAATATTTAACATGATGGTGGTGTAAGTTAGACAATTGTTGAAGACACAGTTGGCGATAAAAGTCGACCGAAGATCTGCAAGTTCGGCGTATATAGGTAAAAATTGCGAGGACTCGTTACAAAACAATTCGTTCATGATATTAACTCGCATATAAAAATGGGAACTCCCATTCCAGACAAATAAAATGAGCTGTGATTCTTTAGCAGGAGAATTTCTCCTCTTTCAGGTTGGTGCCTCTGCATAAAATGTTCCTTTTTTCCGCAAAAGCGATGAAGTTCAATAAAAGGTATGCACTAATTATAATATGGGTTCTTAAGATGTGAGCCAATGACGATATAATATAATCCAATGACAAATAATGAACTTGCGTCAGGCATATGATTAACAGACGGAGGCAGTCAGGACGTTCAATTGTACTTTACATACTTATTGCAAATAGGCATTGAGCGATTTTAGACAGTCGAAGTTAAATTTCGTGTCATTGATGTTTCTACAAGGCTTAATTTTTGGAGAATATCTTTGACCTCATTCACACCAGCAAAATATGTTTAGTAAAACTTGGTTTAACTGAATGGAAATCAAAAGCAGTCAAGTGAGAAACTGTATGAGTTTTCTATAAATTTGAAATAGCCACCAAGTTGTAATTATTCAGTTGAATGTGCTAAATTTGAAGTCGAAAAACATCGGTTTAAGCGGCTTGCACGAAGAAAACAATTTTCAACCGTGTCTAACATAATAGCACTTTTGTGATATAACACATGTATTCCTTTCATACTCCTTTAAAGTTGATGCAAACAGTTTAACGCGAAAATCAAATGAATTCTGCAATTTCCTTGTCCTGGTACAGGTCTGAACCATATGCAGAGATATTTAGCCTAATTTCTAAAAACGTCGAATAAAAGCCACCAGTGTCGTCATTCTCTTATCAAGACTACTGTTTGGATTATGATTGCATCTCAGAAGTACAAAAGTGTTAATAACCATTTCAGTTCTCTTATTGCGATTCTTTTACAATCCTATTAAACGAAGGTTTCACTTAGACTAGAATCAACAATGAAATGAAAGACAGCGTCAACATGGGTATCAGCCGGAAATGATTAAACTGGCTTGGAAATGAATTAAAATGTTTAGTTTGGGTCAATAATTTTCTCTCTCCAACCTAACTTGCACCTCCATAATTCAACGTTTATTTAAGTGAGTAGAAAACAATTTTCATTATGATTTTTCCTTGGTTACCCTCATTCGCTTCTACATATGTAGCAGTAAGTTTCTTGAGCTCGTTTAATTTCTCGCTCAGTTCGATAATTCTGAAACAAACTCTGAAAAAGAAGGGGTTTAGTTAAGAATAAGGCAGGAGCCCATTACAGGGATACTGTGAAGAGTTTCTAAAGCTGACGTTTAAAGCGTTGCCCCCCCCCCCCCCCCTCCCTTTAGTGAATGAAGAAAATATATCACTCCAGGCTTTCTCGTGCTTTGACAAACCGCGCCCGTTTATATCTCTGGTTCTCGTTAGCTAATTTCGATATTAACCATTACGTTCCAATTGCCCGTTTTGATTACACCGGTTTTGCTCTCTCGACACACTAGTAGAAACTGCTGTCTAAAACTTCTATTCGAATATGTGGAACATGTGTTCCCTGAGGTTAAAACAATACAATTTGCACTTTAGAGGTGAAAACCATTAACCTCGCCTCAGTCCTCTCCCATGCAGATACCATGCGATAAAAAATATGGACTGTAAACAGTTGTACACACGAAAAAAGCAAATTTAATTCGCTGTACACTATATATATACAACTTTAAGTGAAAAAAAATTACAAAATCAGTACAAAAATACAAACGAAACGAAATTAAGCAAATATGATATTGGGAAATGATGAGATCGTTTCATAGTACATTGTTTTAATTCCGTAGGAAACAATGAAAAGTGCACACAAAATTATAACATAATTACGAGCTCACAGTCCTGCTGGGAGCTATCAATAAAATTTCAGTCTTTTCTTTTACTCGCTTGATACTCTAAATTTTCTCCGTCATGTCATTTCTTCATTCATCATCCTCTGTATACGACGTCCATTGCGGTCTCCGTTTTTCGCTTGGCGTGTTCGGTGGAGTCGAGTCCCCTTCCCGTCACCCCTGAAAACCAGCATGAATCGATCCTGTTACGAACATTATTCGAAATTTTGAACTGATTTTTCAAATCACTACGTAATCTCATTGAGATGCCTGAGATTTACGCTGTCGATTATCTGTCCAAATGAACTTTTTAACCACTTGACGAGATAAATATTCTAACACTTTTCAAGTTATTGACCCACTTTTTCGACGAATTCGTTCAGAAATTGGAAGAAATTACGAAACTTACGTTTTTATGTGCAGCTTTTTGCTTGGACTTAGTTTTTATCTCAAAAGTGTAAAGGCAAACGAAATGCTTTTCGCTATATGTTTAGTTTTATACCAACTGTAGAATATACCAACTGTAGATTTAATGACAACAGCAAAGTTTTTCATTTCATCAGACTGAGCTTTATCTAGTATTTGCAAGGACTTAATCTGATTCCTGTGTCGTTGGACAGTTAGATATATCCTGATGTATACCACAATTGTAACAACGAAACCGAAAGCTATACCAACTGAAACAATGAGATCCTGGGTACTGCGCAACTTCCACAACATCATCGAAGAAACAAATGCACTATACACTCACATGCCAATCACCACAACAACAACAAGCTCCTGAGTTACAAGTTCTTGGTATCGGAGATGAAGATGAATAGCTTCCCCAATTAGTGCTATGCGCTAGGTATTCACGACACATAAATAAAGTTCACTGCTACTGCTGCTAAGAAACTGTCAACACTAACAGCGAAAATACCAAAGAACGAAGCAGTTGAAAAGAAATGACCCAAAATATTCAGCATTCGATAAATGTTGCAGCTAGGATTGTCCAGTTGTGGCCGCTTGATCAGAAGGAGTGTATAATGGTTCGTTAAACAAACCGACAGCAACATTAGAGCAGGCAAGACTCAGCAACAGAGTTTTCAAAGTTCTTACCATCGTCGAGGCTTTACGTATGGCGTAGGTGTAAGTTAGAAAATTGTTGAAGACACAGTTGGCGATCAAAGTCGATCGAAGATCTGGAAGTTCGGTGTACACAGGAAAACGTTGCGAAG
Organism: Stylophora pistillata; assembly: GCF_964205215.1. Classification (NCBI taxonomy): domain Eukaryota; kingdom Metazoa; phylum Cnidaria; class Anthozoa; order Scleractinia; family Pocilloporidae; genus Stylophora; species Stylophora pistillata. Next base: position 23,045,919 of record NC_142523.1, read on the forward strand.
ACTCATTACAAAACAACTCGTTCATGATATTAACCCACGTGTAAAAGATAGCAACCTCCATTCCTGATTAAAAAAAAAATGTGTTGTGATTCGTTAGCAGGGCTATTTCTCCTTTTTCAGGGTAGTGATTCTACATAAAATGGTCCTTTTTTTGTGAAAGTGATAAAGCTCAATAAAAGGTATACACTAATTATGATATGGGTTCTTAAGATGTAGCTAATTATAACCTGATATAACCCAATGACGAATGAAGAACTTGCGTCAGGCATATCAACCGATGGTGGCGGTCAGGACGTCCAATTGTACTTTATATGGTTAATTGCAAGTAAGACAACAAATATTGAGCGGTTTCAGACAGTCGAAGTTAAGAGCCATGTCATCTGTCACGATGAGTTTTGACAATTTTTTACAAGGCTTAATTTTAAGTATATCTTTGACTTCATTCACACCAGAAAAATATGTTTAGTAAAACTTGGTTTAACTGAATAAAAATAAAACAACAGAGACCTGAGAAACTGCATGTTTTCCCAATAACAAGATCAGTACACAAATACAAACGAAACGAAATTAAGCAAATATGATATGGTGAAATGATGAGATCGTTTCATAGTACATTGTTAATTCCATACGAAAAAATTAAAAATGCACACGGAATTAAAACATAAATACGATCGAGCTTGCAGTCCTGCTGGAAGCTATCGAGAAAATCTCAGTCTTTTCTTTTACACGCTTGCTGACTCTAAAGTTTCTTCGTCATGTCAGTTCTTCATTCTTCATCATCCAAAGTCGTAAAGCGTTCGTCTTTGTCGTTTCAGCGCGTACACGACGTCCATTGCGGTGACCGTTTTTCGCTTGGCGTGTTCGGTGTAGGTCACCGCGTCGCGTATTACATTATTTTCGAGGAACACTTCGAGAACTCCGCGCGTTTCTCATAAATGAGACCTGAAATGCGCTTCACACCGCCGTTCCTGGGCAAACGTTTAATGGCAGGCTTGCTGATGCCCAATTCTGCTGCATGGCTCCGAGAGCCGCTCCGTTTTACCACCCATTCTCGCTAAATCGCTTAGTAGGCACGCGGAATTCTTTTGCCCTTACTACGCGATTCAAATGTCGAAGTGCATCTGACCAAATAAAGACTCTCCAGGAAATCGATAGGAATGTTGTTACGTTTGCCTTATTGTCAAACAACGTCGTCTAGGGAGTCGTGCCTGTAATTCAAGCGGCTCTCGGATCGATGCAGCGGAATTGAGAAATTTTTTCCGCCCAAACGGGTAGGGAGGGAGATCGGTCGACTTTTGTGAAATTTATCGGCCTTCGATTGGCGACGGTTGGTGTTCGGGACCGGTTGAAGTTTCCAACCTTGTGTTTAACTATATCCAGATGACTGATAGCACCACGCGCGTTACAAAGAAAATCGCCAGGCAGAGTTAAAAGTACCGTAAACGACATAGCGGCTGCGGAAAAAAGGTAAGGAGACATCACACATTATATCCCTAGTTTCAATTATCCTTTTAATTTTTTCTTAATTTTTTTCATAATTTTTCCTTTTTTGTAACGACCCACGCTTACGCTTACGCTTAAAATCCGATCTTAATATGTTAGGTATTCTCTTTAATGACTTTTAGACCCCAAAGTCACACTAAGTACGCCTGGGCCGCCTGTGGTTTTTCTTGAAAGACCTGCTCTGAATTTCCAAAACAACGTATATTGCAGACTTAGCAGAGCTTAGAATAATCCTCCTGTGTTTTGAAATCCTCTTGCATTTATAATTGTAGGCGTTTTTTTACATAGAGGACATCGAGGTACTAAATCTGACACCAGACACCAGACACCAGACACCAGACCCCCCTGTGATTCCAATTCGATTTCATCCGATATCAAACACGTCAAACTAAAACACAAACAAGAAAACCTAGTCTAAGTGACATTACAAGGAGCTAAACTAAAACAATGATTATTATATAACAACACAAAGGTCGAGCGCATAAACCCTAACAATAATCGATCAAGTAAAAAACAACAAGGGGAGAGAAAAATACGCTAACCGATTGACCTCTAACTCTGTTCGCCTTATTAGCCAGAAGTCGCAAGTGATCGCAGATAACTTTATCGCAGATAACTCTATCGCACAAACTCGCATAAATTGTCATTTTAGCGACAGCGCACGAGGCCACAACGCACGAGGTCGCAATATTGTCTCACTAAAACTTAATATTTAACTTAGCGACAGTTACAGCATTGTCTTCGAAATTGGATTTTATCTGATTGGTCCAATTTGAAGAACACAACTTTTAATCAATCAGGTTGCAATGCTCATTGCATTCCCTGTGTTGGTCGTGTCACCGATGCGATATCTTTTCGTGATTTTCTCGTCAAAGGGATGTCTACCTCCACGAAATCCCACAAAATTTTAATTTTTTTTTCCTATGCTAAAAATATCATCAAGAGCCTTTTTTGAGGTGTTACCTGTTCATTTAATTATGGCAGTTATTTTGTCAATGCCTCTGGCAAGGCTAATAACTCAAAAGGAAATAAAAACCTTTTGAAAGGTAATAAATATATGAATATATGCAACCAAAACGGTAAATACTCCAAGGCACTTTCAAATAAAGAAAAGTGCAGTGGGAGCTGACCATACGTAGATGTAAATGTTTGCATTTCATTTTGTATCTCAACCAGAGCAATCGATTCCGTTCTCGCCATATCTTTACTATACACTCAACCTATGCTCCTGAGTCAAGTCTGTCACCCAATACAATTCGATGCGCTTTAACAAAAAAGAAAGGCCCTGCAATTTATTCACAAAAATCATCTGCAACGGGATGGGGGGGGGGGAGGGCTAGAGGATTCTGGCTATGTGATATTCTTATGACCTCTTCCTTCCTTATTAGCTATAGTCTGTTGGCAACGTCGAGTCCCCTTCCCGTCACCCCTGAAAACCAGCAGGAATCGACCCTGTTAAAAACATTGACCGAGATTTTGCAAATTGCCGCGTAATCTCATAAATATGCCTGAAATTTAAGCTGTCGATTATCTTTCAAAAGATTAATGTTCTGAATCTTTTCACGTTATAGAATCACTTTTTCATCCAGAAACTGGAAATAATTACTAAACTTAAGCGAAAAGAGATGACAACGAAAACATGCTTGATTTTAACTTCCCAAAAGTTCCCGCTCAGCAAAGCATCTGCGAAGTAGTCAATAACTCTAAAACCGCGTCTGTTTCCGTTTTTATGTGCAGCCTTTTGATTCGGCATAGTTTTTTATCTCAAATGTGTCTAGACAAACAAAATGCTTTCCGCTGCAGGTTTAGTTTTCGAGTATATCGATCAATCCTTTTTTTTTCAATCCACCCAATAGCCAATGACTAACATCAATTTTCTCTCCTTCTTTAATACTAGTTCCGGTTGCTATTCTTCCTTCCGCTTTTAATGTGACGCTATAGCGTTTAACTGGTTGGATCATTTAACTTTTAAACTTCTACTGAAAGACCTAGAGGCTTATTCAAGTTTCTTCAAATTGCACATGAAGGAGAGTCAAGGAAGGTGTGGTCTGATCGTCCGGGTGAGTGTAGTCCTGAGAAGGACTGTTGTCGGTGGTAGTGACTGACGTTTCGACAACCTGTGCGGAAGTCATCATCAGAGTCAAGTGAATGATTGTTGTCAGTAGAATGTTCTTTTTCCAGTTCGTGTGAAATGATCGGTTGGTTTTGCCGTGATGTTATTGGCTGTAAGACTCAAGTGACGTAAGTCGGTCGTGATTGGTCTGTTTCGATCTGTCGGTAAAGTTAGGTCGTTCTTTTTCGGTCGTTTGTGATGTTTATGTCGTGAATGAGTCGTTTGTATGGAGCGGGTAGTTGTTGACATCTGTTTAGGGGAGTCTGTTCTAAGTTAGTAAACCAGCTTTCCAGAGTCAGTCGTTGAAAATAGTCAGTGCTGTAGGTTAGGCATTGCGTCTGAGTCCCAGTCTTGTTGTGAGGTTTCTGCCAGTCTCACCGATGTAGGAGGCTTGGCAGTCGGAACAATTGATCTTATAAATCGTTCCCTGTCTGTTCCTCGGTTCGTCTTTGTCTTTAACGTTGGTTAGTAACTGACGTAGTGTGGTGATGGGTTTGTGGGCGACGCGGATATTGAAGGGTAGTAAGATGACATGCCTTTTATGTACAGTATGGTTGCTGTAGCCTTCAATATCCGCAGACAGGGAACGATTTATAAGATCAATTGTTCCGACTGCCAAGCCTCCTACATCGGTGAGACTGGCAGAAACCTCACAACAAGACTGACTGAACACAGACGGGTGACGAGGAAAGGTGATGTCAGCAATCACATTGCTGAACACCATCGACTTACCAACCACAACATTGACTGGGACTTTGCGCAATTCCTAACCTACAGCACTGACTATTTTCAACGACTGACTCTGGAAAGCTGGTTTACTAACTTAGAACAGACTCCCCTAAACAGATGTCAACAACTACCCGCTCCATACAAACGACTCATTCACGACATAAACATCACAAACGACCGAAAAAGAACGACCTAACTTTACTGACAGATCGAAACAGACCAATCACGACCGACTTACGTCACTTGAGTCTTACAGCCAATAACATCACGGCAAAACCAACCGATCATTTCACACGAACTGGAAAAAGAACATTCTACTGACAACAATCATTCACTTGACTCTGATGATGACTTCCGCACAGGTTGTCGAAACGTCAGTCACTACCACCGACAACAGTCCTTCTCAGGACTACACTCACCCGGACGATCAGTCTACACCTTCACATGTTACCCCCGGGTTCAAACCATTTACTGAGAGTCAAGGAGTTGACTTTTTATTGAGAGGAAAAAATTCTTTTTCTCCCCTATTATAGCGTAATTTAAGAATTCTGCCCTTGGGACAGAAGGATGGATGGCACAAGTTTCCTCCTGTTTTAGTCCAAGCTGTTTTATTCACGCGTGTGTGTGTGTGTGTGTGAGCCTATACAGTGTCTGTTTAGGTAGCCCGCCTAGAATAGCTTTGCTAACTGCGGGCTACAAAAGCCTTTATTTCTTTCATTTTAAAAAAAAAATAAAGTCAATGTTGTTCACAGCTAGTTTTAAGAGAGTTGATTAAACATTTCGCAGTCGCGGGCAAACTTTTCAATGGATAAAAGAAACCCCTGCAAGAGGCTCAGGTCTGCACCCACTCCCATTGTTTTCACTCTTTACTTCAAATTCAGAGCGACGAAGCCCTTGATATGAATAATATCATGTCTGCTATCCTTTTTTCACTGCCGTCCGTAATTACAATCTCACGGTCCATCGATAACAAAACCAGCTTCCCTGTTCAAAGTGGCCTTTTTCTCTCTAATTGCGTCAATTTGATATCTTGTGTGCTTAAATTCGGAGCTACGCAATTATTTGGCTGACAGGTCATACCACAAAGTTTATGTTTATTCTTCTTTGTCCCCATTTACTTTCGTCGTAAATCTACTACCTGCGCATACTCCTTGTAGGCCACACAGAGTGGATCAGTTATCAACAGAAACGACGCTCGATGGCCGATTGTAATTTACGCGAGATGGCTGATTTCCAAATTCTCCGAAACAACCTCCACAGTACGTCCATGATAGCGTGTCGAATTTGTTTCATCTTCCAGCAGTAAATGACAGGGTTCAAAGTTGAATTTAAATATATCACTTTCATTGAGAAAAGGCATAGTTTTTTGAAAGCGAAAGTTTATGTTTACTCATCTTTGTCTCTATTTACTTTGTCGTAAATTTATGAACTGCGCATAGTCCTTGTAGGCCACACAGGGTGGATCAGTTATCAACATGGACCACGCTCGATGGCCGATTGTAAATTACGCGAGATAGCTGATTTCTTCTCCAAAACACCTTCCATGGTATGTCCATGATAGCGTGTCGAATTTTTTTCATCTTCCAACAGTAAATGACAAGGTTCAAAGTTGAATTTAGATACATGAGAGTCGCTGAGAAAAGATAGAGTTTTTTTAAGCGAATTCGAGCCATAGATTCGAATAGCAGCCATGCAAATAAAAAAAGGCAAATAACAACCTATAAACACAAGATATACGTAGAATATGCCAACTGTTGATTTAATGACAGCAGTAAAGTTTTTCATTTCATCAGACTGAGCTTCGTGTCATATTTGCATGGACTGAATCATATTCCTGTGTCGTCAGACAGTTCAATATATCCTGATGTAGACCGAAAGACCCAGAAACTAAACTAGTAATATCTTGAGTTCTAGCAAACCCCCACAATATCATCAAAGAAATAGATGCACTATACATCCATATGCCGATCACCACAATAACAACACGCTTGCGAGTCACAAGCTCTTGGTATTTGAGATGAAAATGAAGTACCAAGAACCTGTCTACATTTACAGCCACAACAACAAAGAACGAAGCAGTTATGAATAAACTACTTGAAATTTTCAGCAATCGCCAAGGGTTACAGCCAGGATCCTTTAATTGAAGCCATTTGATCAATAAGAACGTGTATGATGGTTGAGTAAACAGACCAATAGCAAGATCAGAGCAGGCAAGACTCAGCAGTAGCGCTTTCAACGTTTTTTCCATTGTTGAAGTTTTGTGAATGGCGTAGATTGCCACAATGTTCAACATGATGGCCGTGTAAGTTAGACAATTGTTGAAGACACAGTTGGTGATAAAAGTCGATCGAAGATCTGCAAGTTCGGCGTATATAGGTGAATATTGCGAAGACTCGTTACAAGACAATTTGTTCATGATATCAACTCGTGTATAAAAGATAGGAACCCCTATTCCTGACAAATAAAATGTGTTTTGATTCTTTAGTAGGACGATTTCTCCTTATTCAGGGTAGCGATTCTGCAGAAAGAGTTCCTTTTTTTCGCAAAAGCGATGAAGCTCAATAAAAGGTATACACTAGTTATGATAGGGGTTCTTAAGATGTAAGCCAATAACAATATCATATTATCCAATGACAAAAAAAAAATTGTCTCAGGCATATCAAAAGACGGAGACGGTCAGGACATGCAATTGTACTTTACATGTTCAATTGCAAATAAGACAATAAATATTGAGCGGTTTCAGTCAGACGAAGTTAAATATCAGGTCATCTGTCAAAATGAGTTTTGACAATTTTTTCACAAGGACTAGTTTTTTAAGCAGGTCTCATTCACACCAGCAAATTATATTTAGCAAAAGTTGATTTAACTGAATAAAAATCAAAAACAGAGACCTGAGGAACTGCATGAGTTTTCCATAAATTTCAAATAATCATCAATTTGTAGATATTCAGTTCAATGCGCTAAATTTGAAGTCTACAAACTTCCGTTAATTAACCAGCCTCTATGAAGAAAACAATATTAAACCGAGTGTAACATAACAGCTTTTGTGTGAACCTGGTATAACACATACATCCTTTTCATACTAGCTCCTTTAAAATTGAGGCAAACTGTTTGACACGAAAATAAATAAGTTCTGAAATTTTCTCGTCTTGGTACAGGCCTGAACCTTTTGCAGAGGTCTCTAGCCTACTTGCTAAAACGTCGAATAAAAGCCACCAGGGTTGTCATTCTCTAATGAAGACTGCTATTTGAATTATGACTGTAAACAACTTCTTCGTTGGGTCGCTCTGTTTCTACATAGTTTCGTCATAACCTCGTCCAAAATACATTGCATCTCTGGGTAGTCAATGTTCAAAAGAGATGTACCGTCTTGAATCAGTATTAAACAAAGGGGAAAACGATGACGATTGCCAAAATTATAATTTTTTGAAATTATGAAGAAAGATGAGCAGTGCTAATATCTAGTGGCACGAAACGAAATGACAGCAATACAAATCGCCGAAAAAAAATCTAATGGGCCCTAAAATTTGATAAATGAATCGACAGACACGTGTCTCACCTGGAGTAGATCAATTATAAAGTTCAATCCTCATGTGGATTCATGTATTAACATCTAACTTGCCGTAACTATAATTTATCCTGTGTTTGCGCTTGTTGCATAACTCACAAAGAGAATAGTTTCGTTTTCCTTAAAGCTGTTTACGAAACCGAAAATTTGTGTTGGCGATCTTTAAAAACCGAGTTTAGGCTATTTAAGAAGAGACATTGCGTTTACTTCTCGTTGAAACGACTGTTAAGTCACTTCTGAAACATAACGGGGCGACGTTCTCGACCCAGTTTCTTACCGGTATTTTTGCCGCGCGCGCGCTGTTGTCAACTTACGTTCCCGTCCTCTTGCTAAATCCATCTAATTTGCACTTTAGAGGCGACAGCCACTAACCTCGGCTCAGTCCCCTCCCTTGCAGATGACGCGCGGTAAAAAGTATGGACTGTAAACAATTGTACAAACGAGAGAAGCAAATTTAATTCTCTGTACATTATATGTATATAACATTAAGTAAAGAAAAAAATGGCAACATCAGTACACAGATACAAACGAAACGAAAGTAACTCAATATAATATGGAGAAATGATGAGATCGTTTCATAGTACATTGTTTTAATTCCATACGAAAAAATGAAAATGCACAAGAAATTAAAACACAATTACAAGCTTGAATTCCCGCTGGAAGCTATCAAGAAAATTTCAGTCTTTTCTTTTACACACTTGCTACTCTAAAGTTTCTTCGTCGTGTTAGTTCTTTATCCTTCATCCTCCAAAGCCGTACAGCGTGCGTCCCTGTCGTTTTAGCGCGTTTTCGACGTCCATTGCAATCACTGTTTCTCGCTTGGCGTGTTCGGTATAGGTCAACGCGTCGCGTATTACATTTTCGAGGAACAATTTGAGAACTTCGCGCGTTTCTCCATAAACGAGACCTGAAATGCACTTTACACCACCTGTTCTTGCTAAACGTCTAATGGCGGGCTTAGTGGTGCCCTGAATGTTGTCGCGTAGGATTTTCCTATGTCGCTTCGCGCCTCCTTTTCCCAAACCTTTCCTCCATTACCGCGACCGAACATCTTGTTCAAACAACCTGATTTTTCTTGAGAGACCTGCTCTTAATATTCAGAAGAACGTATATTAAAGACTTAGTAGCGCTTAGAATAATCATCCTGTGTTTTAGACACTCGTTGCATTGTCTTCCAAATTTGATTTCACCTGATTGGTCCAATTTTGAAGACACGTCTTCTAACCAATCAGGTTGCAGTGCTGATTGCATTCCCGGCCTTGGTCGTGTCACCAATGGGATATTTTTTCGTGCTTTTCTCTTTAAAGTGATGTCTGCCTCCAAGAAATCCAGCGTAGTTATTTAACAATTGGTTCATACGTCAGCGTGCGTTCATAGAGATATGAAGAACGCGGGAAGTTTAGAGAGCACGAAAGATGCGTAAGAGTTGCTTCTTGAGTGCTCTCCAAACTTCCCGAGTGCTTCATATCTCGATGAACGCACAGCTAACGTATGAAACAATTGTTTTATAACATTTTCAACGCTGTAGTTTATGTATAAAGGGCAGAAACTCCCTCTCTTACCCTTCAGTGCGTTGTTTATTTTGCTTCGGAAAAGTATTTTGCCATGCTTCAATTTTCTTGTCTCAGATTGGTCAAAAACTGACAGGTGAATTCAGGCGTGGAAATGAAGTTAGAGTTCCGAAATGAGATGAAACCGTTGATTGTTTTGTTTTCCGACTGTTTTCCCTCTCTCTGGGTTCTTTCTCGGTTCTTTCTCAAGACAAGTTCCGCAGTACGTCCATGATAACGTGTCGAATGTGTCTCATCTTCCAGCAGTAAATGAAGATATTGTTATGGTTGTTTGCTATCTCTAATTTAAAGTTAAATAAAGGTTTTCATTTCACAAGGTTCAAAGACGAATTAAGAAACAGGAGAGTCAATGAATATAAAGACAAAAACATTAAGCTCATTAACTTGCTTTCGTTTATTCGATAGTGACAGCTAGCTATGTTCATCAAAAAAATTAATAAAACATGAAAAGCCTTTAAGATGATAATAACACACTCTGAATAGTACACAATGTTTGGTTTAGTTATTCTCACAGATAATACGCCATGGAACTTAAGGTATCATTCTTATTATTGATTTCCTTACACCTCAGTTATTACTATTCCCAAATAAGTTCTGTTAGGAGTAAGAAACCTCATCTGTCATTTATCATCTTGAAGGAACGGTTATGGGGGTTAGGCTGTTGGCGAAGTCAAATACCGTCCCCGTCTCCCCTAAAAACCCGCAGGAATCGACCCCGTTACAAATATCCTCCGGGATTTTTTAAATCGCCACGTACTCATCATAGATATGCCTCAGATTTAAGTTCTCGATTACCTGTCAAAATAAACTTTAAAGCAGTTGACAAGATTAATGTTCTGACACTTTTCATGTTATAGACCCACTTTTTCGTCCAGAAATTTGAATAAGAGTTACGAAACCTAAGCGAAATTAAAAGAGATAACAACGATAACATGCTTGATTTTAACATCTCAAAACTTCCCGCTCAGATATTATCTAGAACCACCTGCAAACATCTGCAAACTAAACAAAAACTCTAAAGCCGCCTCTGCTCTCGTTTTCATGTGCAGCCTTTTGCTTTTACGTAGTTTTTATCTCAAAAGTGTGAAGGCAAACGAAGTGCTTTTCGCTGCATGTTTAGTTTTCGAGCATGAATCAATCCTTTTTTTTTCTTTTTTTCAATCCACCCAATAGCCAATGATTAGCATCAGTTTTCTCTCCCTCTTAAATAATAGCTCCTGGTTGCTTTTCTTCCTTCCGCTCTTGATATGACGCAATACCGTCTAAGTCCTAAGATCATTTAGCTTTTTATCTTCCAATGAAAGACCGGGAAGTTTATTCCTTCACTTAAATCTTAAATTTGTTGTTTAGTCCCGAGACTCTTACTATCCTACCATGATCTCTGATTGATTATGTTTGTCATTCTTGTTACCTGCTTGCTTGAAAGTTTCTTCAAATTGCACATGAAGGAGAGTCAAGGAGTTAACTTTTTATTGAGAGGAAGAAGTTTTTTATGCCCTATTTTAGTGTAATTTGGAGATTCTGCTTTTGAAAAGGAATGATGGCACGAGCTTGCTTCTGTTTTATTCCAAACTTGCACGTCATTCGGTTGTCTGTGCTAGTCTTCAGGGGGTGGCGAAATATCTCGCAGTTATGGGGAAACTTTTCAATGGATAAAAGAAGCCTCTGCACGAAGCTCATCTAGTCCCGCTTTTTTCGATCTTGATTTTATATTTAGAGCGACGAGAACCTTGATATGAAAAATATCATGTCTGCTGTACTTCTTTCATTGCCATCCGTAATTACAATCTCACTGTCCATCGATAACAAAACCAGCTTCCCTGTTCAAAGTGGCCTTTTCTCTCCAGTTGCAAAAATTTGATATGTTGTGTGGATAAATTCAGGGCTACGTAATTATTTGGCTGACGGGTCATATCACTAAGTTTACGTTTAGTCTTATTTGCCCACATTTACTTTGTTATACATTTATAAACTGCGCATAGTCCTTGTAAGCCACACAGAGTGGATCAGTTATCAACATGGACTACGCTCGATTGCCGATTGTAAATTACACGAGATAGCTGATTTCTTTTGTGAGACATCTTCCACAGTATGTCCATGATAGCGTGTCGAATGTGTCTCATCTTCCAGCAGTAAATGACAGGGTTCAAAGTTGAATTTAGATTCAGGAGAGTCAATGAGAAAAGAAAGAGTTTTTTTAGAGCGGAATTCGAGTCATAGATTAGAATAGTAGCCTTGGTAATAAGAATAGGCAAATAACAAGTTAAAAACACGAGAAATACGTAGAATATTCCAACTGTTGATTTAATGAGAACAGCAAACTTCTTCATTTCATCAGACTGAGCTTCGTCTCTTATTTGCATGGACTGAATCTGATTCCTGTGTCGTTGGACAGCTAAATATATCCTGATGTACACCACAAATGTGATGATGAAACCGAAAGCTAAAGTAACTGTAGCAGTGAGATCCTGAGTAACCTGCAACGCCCACAATATCATCGAAGAAAGAAATGCACTGCATACCCATATGCCAGTCACCACAATAACAACACGCTTGTGAGTTACAAGCCCTTGGTATCTGAGATGAAGATGAATAGCTAATAGTCTTTCTACACTCACAGCTACGACACCAAGGAACGATGCAGTTGAAAAGAAACGAACAGAAATACTTAGCAATCCAGAAATGTTGCAGTAAAGATTGTCCACGTGAAGCCACTTGATCAGAAGGAACGAGTATAATGGTTGAACAAACAAACCAACAGCAACATCTGAGAAGGCGAGACTAAGTAACAACGTTTTTAAAGTTTTTGCCATTATTGAAGTTTTGTGAATGGCGTAGATTGTCACAATATTCAACGCGATGGTGGTATAAATTAGAAAGCTGTTGAAGACACAGTTGGCGAAAAAAGTGGAGCGAAGATCTGCAAGCTCGGCGTATATAGGAAAATATTGCCAAGACTTGTTGCAATTGAATACGTTCATAATACCAACTCATTTACAAAGAATAGAGACGTCAAGAATCTCTTACCACTCTTAAGTTCTATCTATTCCAGGCAGCGATTTCTTGCCTGATTCCACTTTCTGACTAAAATATTGCCTTTCCTCCCAACAGCGGTAGTCTTCAACCAAACGAATGGTCTTCTCGAGCTCACGACGTGGGTTCTTCGGATGTAAGCTGATAACTAATGAAAAAGAAAGAACTTACGTCAGACGTATCAACAGATGGTGGCGATCAAGATGTTCAACTGTATTTTTTGATCAACAATTTTCTCCATAGCTCGTTTATTATGTGTATGTTAGACTTTTTAGTATCCGTTTTATACTCCTTTAAAATTGAGGCTAACTGTTTAAGACGAAACCATCTGCAGATATCTCTAGCGTAGTCACTAAAACGTCGAATTAAAGCCGCCACTGTTGTCGCTTTCATAAATAAAGTGCTGTCTGTGTTACATCTCAGAATACAATCCCTAAATACAGTTCTTGTCAGTCACTCACAGGTATTCAGTTATTGACATGGACGATACTTAAACACTGACTGTAAATTACACAAGATGGCTTATTTCTTCTCCGTGATATGTTCCGAAGTTATTCAGCGTGTCGAGCGTCTCACCTTCCAGCAGTAAAAAATAAGGCTTAAAGCTGGCTTAGAAAACATGAGAGATGTTTAGGAAAGAAACAAATATTTAGCTTATTTTATTTGCTTTCGTTTATTTCAGAGTGACAGCTAGCTATGTCTACTGGAATAGTAATAAAACATGCAAAAACCCTCAAGTTAATCATGATGCATTCTGAATGGTAAACAATGTTTGGTTTATGAATAAAGGGGTGAGTTTCTTGACGAACTGTGGTGCAGCGTTGGTGGGGGAGTAATGACAAGATAATTTTGGTTTTATCAACTGAGTTGATAATGTCAATTGGCCATCGTAAAGAGTTTCAAAGCTGACGTTTCGAGCGTTAGCGCTTCGTCAGAGTGAATGGAGGAACTCTGAGTTGTGTGTGCGTTTATATCCAGAAAATGGAGCTACGCTATTGGTGGAAACATGCATGGTTACGAGAAAAACAAGAATAAATTAGTTGAATGAAAATTAATTTGTGCCTCAGTTTAAATTACCTCGTTTTTACTTTTCGCCGTTTTTGCGATTGTGAAAAAATGGCGGAATAAAAAGACTCGCTTAAAAAGAGTTGTTAAAAGCTTAAAAAGGTAAATTAACGGGAACGAATGTAATACCCTGCTATTAAATTCTTCAAATAACGTAAACGTCAGTTCACTAAGTACTTAAGGTGATTCCTCAGAAAGATAAGTTATCGAATAATTATTTTTAAACTGTCCTTAAGAGTTCCCCACCGTTGTTCCTTTAGAAAGCTCCAATAAAAAAGATAGGTCACCGAGCTTGCTTAAAGGTGGATTTTCAGTATCCCGCGAGTTTTACTGTACATATATGACACAGCAATATCTACCACCGTGTTAAAATCAATACCACATAGGCCCGTGCGTAAAAGTCGAAATTTGTTCAACTTTCACGCGCATGATGCCAACTTGACGGATAGAGCGACTTTCATTTGAGTCCCGAAAAACCAAAATCAAAATAATACTTGCAACCAATCGCCTCCCGGTTAGCTCAATGGATAGAGCGCTGGACTATTGTACGGGAGGTCGAGGGTTCGAGCCCCGGCCGGACCAACACTCAAGCTTTTTAAAATAATTGAAAAGAATATGCTACCTTTCTGTAACATCAAGAAATGGTTAGATATTCTAGTCTTCTCGGATAGGGAAGAATAAACGGAGGTCCTGTCTCCTGCAGGGTTGGGGCAGGAGACGTTAATTTCCCACACACGAGATTACTGTGTGATGAATGTCCTCCCCTGGGGTGGGATGGGTGGGAAGGTGAGATCGATAGACTGAAGTGGCTGCCAGAGGCGCCTGATATGCTAACGTCTGTTCTCAACCTTAAACTGCACCCGTAATTCAGCCTCTGGGCTGCAAGTGGCCAGATATAAACTATATTACTATTACTATTACTAATCACAAAAAAGGTTCTATTATCATTAGCCAATGAGAAATCAAAGTGAACATAAGCAAACTGCTAAAGCGCGGTTGAACGCGGACGATCAAGCCGCGAATTTTTTCAGTTTGCAATATATTGATTGAAGGATGGAAAGACTTTTCTGGACCAATCACAGAGCAAAGTAAAATAAAACCAACACAATAATAAATAGCCTTAATTTGATCATGAGACATCATTGAAAACCTCTGTAAGACGTAATTAAACTTTAATATCATCGATTTTCTAACTGAGGTTCTCTGAAACCGGAACAAATCGACTCTATTACAAATTTTCTCCATGATTTTGAAATGTATTTTCAAATTGCCGCAAAACTTTAATCTGTCGATTCATCTTAAATTTAAGGAGTCGATTGTATGTCAAAATAAAATTTTAAACACCTTCTGTACCGGCCCATTTTTGTGCGGCTTACGTTACACACGAATTGTCAACCGCACTATGTCATGATCCGAAGGCGAGATCATGTTTTACATGGCTAAACCGATTCAAAAACGTCTAAGTACTAACCTGAAACTGCGGTTTGTCATTAACATAAAAACCTTGGTGCTAAATGTCTATTATGATTGATTCCAAACTTTGAGGAAGTAATACATTGAAACTCAGTAACAAAGTGGATTCCCTTTTATCAAAATACGAATAGGAGCCTAGTGGTTTAATATTACAACTGAAATGTGATTAGTGTTATGTTTTCCAAGTAATACCCAGAATTATTCAGACCTTAACATTTCATGACTTCCTGTAAACTCGGAAGTCTCCTAAGTTTTCTTCATAATGGTTCAGATAAGCATTGATATTTAAACTTGGTAGCTATACATGTATGTTAAGCCTTTATTTGGTAGCCTACGACTCTTTTCAGTTACTTGTTTGGTTTTGGTTAATTCATCACAATACTGATATACATGAAAAGTTACATTCTTGATTAGCTGAAAACAGCTAGGTGCCTTTTTCATGTGTCGTTAGTTAGTTAGTCAAGTATAAGCACACCAACAATAGATCACACTAGAAACCAATCAGATTTACATGAAGTAGGTTGTGCTGATTGATGCACATAGAAGCTGACCAAAATAAACAAAAGCTCCGATATATTTATGTACATTGATAAACACATAGCTTGAATTTGGGAAACACTGGCACGAAATTAAAATTTCGATACTAAGAAAACTTGAAAAATTCTGGTTCTTTAAATCATATAATACTATCATGCACTTGCCTGTACATTGAACTCTGTTGTGTTTAAGTTATGTCTCTGATTACTTTTTGTGAAATCTATTATGGTGACGCTCTATCTCTATTGAACATTCTGTTAAATAAAACCTCCAGGTCAAATTATAAAACTTATTGCGTTAAAAATTATTAGGAATGTTTATGAAATGTTGCTTCAGAGTACAACATATGATTTACTAAAATATTGCTTTTATTCTGGTCATGTTATGCACCTATCTTTTTTCACTAAATTCTTCCATTTGCAACCCCATATCCACCTACCTCAACTAAATTTTTCTGTGTTCTTTATTGAAAATACAGTCAAACCCAAATACAATAATTATAGTAAATGTTTTGCTATCAACCAACTGAAAATAGAACTTTGTGCACTAATAGAAAATAGAAACCTACGTTCAGCATGGTGTTACTTTACATGCCTGTATTGTCCAAAATTATTCATACATTCAACGAAATCAAGCTCCCAATGGCTTTTAGTGTAGATTACCTCATTCCCGAGTGTCCCCGCCCTTCTCCGAAGTTTTTTTCCTCGTGTAATGGTGAATAAAATCGCAAAAGATTTTCATGAAATGTTTCCATAGAGTTAATTTCATATTACTTGCCTTGGAAAAGACAACTAAGTTATAAGCTTTGGAACTCAATTCCACTTCTTTATGTACACAAAATTATGACTGAATCTATCAGGCCACTATGGGAGATGATACTAACCTTTTTTCAAGCTCCTGAAATGCTCAGGTTACATGTGCAACCTTTGTTGTCAAAATGAGACCTCCAGAACAAAGTTTGGCCATTAACCCTCAACTTGAAAATGAGCATTTCAGGACTATTGTATGCTAGTTATCTTGTTTTATTGATGAGCAGGAAAAGAAAGAAGAAGAAACTCAGTAAGACACCAGACGCTAGAAAGCAGCTCAATTCCGTAAGCCGCACATATACGCATTGCGGACCTCCTTTTTTTCTTTATAGCACATCATCGACTCATCATTTTGTCTAAAAACTGGAAAAAAATGTTAAAATCATTCGAAACCTATCTGTTACCTGCGTCTAAGCGAAAGGGGATAATAATAAAAATACACTTGATTTTAAGTTCTCAAGAATTTCTGGCTAGGTATTTTGTAGAAACACACGCAAACATCTGCGGGCTAATCACTAACTCTAAAGCCATCTCTGCTTTCGTTGTAATATGCAGCCTTCTGCTCCGTCTAAGTTGAAACTGTAAAGGGAAATGCAAAGTTTTTCGCTGCTTGTTTAGTTTTCAACTATATCAGACAATATATTTTTGTTTTCAATCAACATCAATTTTTCTATCCCTTTGGTTCAGTCTTCGTGTTCCCATTTGCCTTGTCATCAACAAACCGCGCTCGCTCCTTGTAAGTCACACAGAGTGGATCAGTTATCAACATGGACGACACTCGATGAGCGATTGTAGTTTATCCGAAATGGCCGATTGCTTCTCCAACACATCTTTCACACATATGATGCACGATCCTCGCAGTAGATAGCGCTATTTAAGCAATAGCGAAAATCAGACCTGAAAAAAATCAGGCTTGTACGGGATTCGAACCACTGACCTCTGCGATACTAGTGCAGCGCTCTACCAATTGAGCTAACAAGCCAACTGGGAGCAGGCCGTTAAGTTGATTCGTAATAAACCCGTGAAAGTGATAAATGAGATAGAGGTAGTAAATGAGATAGAGGTGATAAATGAGATAGAGGACTCGCAGAGGTCAGTGGTTCGAATCCCGTACAGGCCTGATTTTTTTCAGGTCTGATTTTCGCTATTGCTTAAATAGCGCTATCTACTGCGAGGATCGTGCATCATATGTATCAAATACCGTAGTACAAAATATATGAACTTCATATATTTAAAATATATGAACTTCATATATTTCATTGTATCTCACATCTTCCACAGTATTTTTATGATGACGTGTCGAATGTCTCATCTTCCAGCAGTAAATGACAGGATTCAAAGATGAATTTAGATACATGAGAGTCCGCGAGTAAAGAAAAAACCGTTTTAGAGCTTTACTCGAACCATAGATTTGCATGACGGCAATGCGAATACAAAAAGGCGAAAAACCAATTACAAACACGAGATATACGAAGAATATGCCAACTGTGGATTTAATGAGGACAGCGAAGTTTTTTATCTCATCAGAGCGAGCCACTTTTTGAACTTGCAAAGACTGAATCTTATTCTTGTGCCGTCGGACAGCTAAATTTATCCTGATGTACATAACGAATGTTAAAATAAAAACAAAAGATGCAACAACTGTAACAATAACATTTCGAGTACTAACCAGCCCCCACAATCTCATCAAAGAAAAAAGTGCGCTATACACCCGTATGATGATCACCAAAATAACAACACGCTTGTGAGCCGCAAGCTCTTTGTATCTGAGATGAAGATGAACAGCTAAGAACCTGTCTACACTTACAGCCACAACACTTCAATTCGAAGCAGCTGAAAAGAACCAACCTAAAATACTCAGTATTCGATAAATGTTGCAGCTAGGATAGCCCAGTTGTAGGCACTTTACAAGAATGAAAGTGTATAATGGTTGACAAACCAACAGCAAACCAACAAACCAACAGCAGCATCAGAGCAGGCAAGACTCAGTAGCAGAGTTTTCAAAGTTTTTGCCATCGTCGAGATTTTGTGTATGGCGTAGATTGTCAAAATATTCAACATGATGGAGGTGTAAGTTAGAAAATTGTTGAAGACGCAGTTGGCGATAAAAGTCGATCAAAGATCTGCAAGTTCGGTGTATATAGGGAAACCTTGCGAAGACTCATTACAAAACAACTCGTTCATGATATTAAATCACGTCTAAAAGATAGGAACTCCTATTCCTGACAAATAAAATGTGTTGGGATTCTTTAGCAGGACAATTTCTCCTTATTCTGGGTAGTGATTCTGCATAAAACTTTCCTCTTTTTCGCAAGTGTGATAAAGCTCAATAAAAGGTATACACTAATTATGATATGGGTTCTTAAGATGTAAGCTACTGACAAAATGATATAAGCCAATGACAAATAGACAAACATTATGTCTGAACATAATGCTTTTTATGTCGGGGCATGTTCATTTCATAACCCGTTGGGAGGTTTGTATCAGGTACGAATGTTAACCAATAAGAATTTAGGCTGGAGTTTGCTATGCTGAAACCAGGAACACTTTCTTAGTTCGTCCTTCTATCCCTCGCCATTCGAACGTCAAGTGCGCAAGAAAATATTTCCCTCCACCTCCCCTATCACCTTTCGACGGGCTCTCAGTATTGTCTTCATTGTCTAAATTTTGATTAGCGTTTTTGTCCCCCCACGTTGACAATATCGGTTGATAAGTTCAGATATTTCGCTCTTTGTTGTCACTTAGGTATAATTAATTTAATTAAAACTGCCACAGTTTGAGGCCAAATTGTCCTAATTCATCTGTCGTGTTTTGTTCTAGCATTTGCTTCACTTTGGGACATCTTTCTCGAGCAGAGCTCACGTAAAGGGTCGTTTTTCTAAGAAACATGCATCGATATAAAAAGAACCTGCGTCAGGCATATCAGCAGACGGAGGCGGTCAGGACGTCCAATTGTAGTTGACATGCACAAATACTGCAATACTGAGGTTTAAAAAACACAATTTGCCCTTTAGAGGCGAACACCAATGTGTAATCAATAATATATTTCATATGTAATTGCTTTGTAATTAGTTCAGATTTTAATATTTAGAGACATTAATTGTAAAGCGCTATTGATCTGTCATTGTAAATAGCGCTCTATAGGAAAAAAAATTTTACTGTCGCAGAGAAATCAACTGAATGCTACATTCTAATCAGGCAGCACAGGGCGAAAACCGTAACCTGTGAGCCATGGAGTAAAAAAATAAATGTAAATAACTAATCCTATACAGCTTTTCCGTTGTGCCTACGGTCCTCCTTCTAACAGGAACTCAAACTGCCACCTTGAAAGTCCGGGCAATTTTCAGCGTGCCCGAGAGCACTGCCCTCTGCATCTTTCGCAGTACGTCTGTGCTTCTGCCTCCCACCAGCTCGCGCATCATGACATTCAGCTCCCGTGACCACCCCCACGAGGGCATCCATAATGACGTTATCAAGAGGACGTAAAGACAGTAGAGTGACAATAACTCTCAAAAAAGAAACAAAAACTTTGAGTTTAAATGTACAAGACATGTTTCGACATTCTCATGTCATCTTCAGTTGCAAATGAGCATTTAACGGTTGTACATTTGAATTTAAACTAAGGTACGTTACAAACTACGTGTCAGGGCTTACGTTACATTTGAATGTTAAAAACGCGAAAAATGTCAATAGCGCGCGCTTGACTAGATCAAAAAATAAAAAAATAAATAAACAATAAAAATAAATTAAAAGACCAAGGAACAACATAATTAAAAGGAAAGAGACAATTCTAGATGTTTCAATTGCTGATTAAGGATAGGCTTTTGCCACTTAATGTGCAATGCCTCTTTGATCTTAATTTGGCATTTTGAAGCGGCAGAATCTAAGATCGTGAAACATTCAGTATCACACGAGTCAAGACAAGCCCTTGATGATTGCAGGTGCTTGTAAATATGCGAAGTTTTGTCCGACAAGAGGTGCTCACGAACTCGTGTACAAGTGTGGCGAGTGGTCTCACCAATATAACTTACATTACAGCCAGCACATGAAAATTTATATGACACGCGAACGTAGACCTAGCGGTACTGAATCTTTCACACTGAACATGTTTCTGAGTTTAAACGTACTGAAGACTAACTTAACATCTAAATCAGCTCTACAATAACGTCTGAGTAGTTGTCTTAACTTAGTCTGAGCGATGTTCGAAAACTGACCAACATAGGGAAGTTTATAATAGTGCGCAGAGGGTTTACCGGAGTTAGAAGAGGCGTTCTACCTAGTAGGAGAAGGATGATTTTTCTTCACTAGATACCTGTAACTGATTTTGTCTATGACCCAAGGTGGAAAACAATTTTTCCGTAGCAAGAAAATAAGTTTCTTGACATCCAGATGAAAACCAACCCAGGAATTATTGATCTTATATGCTCTGTCAACCAACGTTCTGACTAAACCTAATTTGTAAATCAAAGGGGTGAAGCTGAAATAATTAGTAAGAAGACCAGTAACCGTCTTCTTGCGATATACACTAGTGACGATGGATGTATGATTGTTGTCTAACAATATGTCTAGAAACGATAATTTCTTATCAATTTCCTTTCCCATTGTGAAACGAATACTAGGATGCCTGGCGTTGATATAATCAAATAACACGAGCGCGTCCTCCTCGCTATTGAACAAACAAAAAGGTGTCATAAACATAGCGTCTGTAGAACAGAACTTCAGATAATGAATAGTTATCTAGCCAGTTTTTTTCATGATGTCCCATAAAGAGGTTTGCAAGTACTGGAGCAAGTGGGGACCCCATGGCAACCCCATCTATTTGATCATAAAACACACCCTTAAACAAGAAACCAGTCTCAGCTGTTGCGAAGATAAAAAGCGTTTTGATGTTATATTGCTTCAACTCGTAGCCTGGGAACTGCTGCCTTGGTTCCCAGCGAAGGGGTCCGTACTTCAGTGTCTTCTCCTCATTAGTATTATGTCGCAGAGAAGTCAACTGAATGCTACATTCTAGTCAGGCAGCACAGAGCGAAAACCGTAACCCGTGAGCCATGGAGTAAAAAAAATAAATGTACATTAACTAATCCTAAAAAGCTTTTCCGTTGTGTCTACGGTCCTCCTTCTAACAGAAAGTCAAACTGCCACCTTGAAAGTCCGGGCAATATTCAGCGTGCCCGAGAGCACTGCCCTCTGCATCTTTCGCAGTACGTCTGTGCTTCTGCCTCTCACCAGCTCGAGCATCATGATATCCAGCTCCCGTGACCACCCCTCGAGGGCATCCATAAGGATGTTAGATTGCTTCACCTCGTTGCCTGGGAACTGCTGCCTTAGTTCCCAGCGAAGGGGTTCGTACTTCAGTGTCTTCTCTTCATCCTTTCTTGTCCGATTGTTAACCCACGGGCAGCTCATTTCCAGCGTCACAACTCTCTTGCACATATGATTTACAATGCGTGCATCTACCCTATTGCATCTGACCTCTTGTTGATCAGCATATATAGGGACATCCCAATAAGCTTTAAAATTCTCTGACTCATACACGGGCTTCGGCTTGTCGGGTGAGTACCAGGGTGGTATCTCGTCTATAAATCCCTCATCATACAACAGTTGGTAAAACAGTACCTTCAGTGCTGCGTCGTTTCTAGAGAGATACTTGCTCTGGGCCAGCGCACTGCATCCTGACAAGATATGTGCCACACTCTCTGGAGCCTTGCCGCATAATCTGCACCTCACCTCGCCTTCTCCGCTTGTGTGGGTCTTCTGACTCGTGTATACGCGCGTTGGCAATAGCTGCTCCTATAGCTCGACGAGTCCAGCAATTGTGTGTGATGGGCAGTTCTTCCACTCTGTGAGCCACCAGAAACACCCATCAGCACTCAAACTCTCATCCTCCAGCCTGGTAGTCACTAGACGCCCTTGCCACCGTTGGTTTCCGATCTCATCCTCTAACTTCTCAATTTGGCACCTCCGCACCTCTTTCTTGATCCCTTGCGCGTTCCAAATCCAACTCCAGCCCCAACTCCTCCGCGCACTTAGCCGCTTCTTTAAAAATTGACCTACGCCCCATCCTCGCTGCTTGCTCTTCAAACTCCCATACCATTCCCAGTGCACGGTCTTTATTATTATTATTATTATTATTATTATTATTATTATTATTATTATTATTATTAAACACCACTAACCTCGCCTCAGTTCCCTTTCGTGCAGATGACGCGCGGTTAAAAATATGGATTGTAAGCAATTGTAAAAACGAAAGAAGCAAATTTAATTCTCTGTACATTATATATATAAAAAAAATGACAACATCAGTACACAAATACAAACGAAACGAAATTAAGCAAGTATGATAAGGGGAAATGATGAGATCATTTCATAGTACAGTGTTAATCCCATACGAAAAAATGAAAAATGTACACGAAATTAAAATATAATGAGCTTCCATTCCTGCTGGAAGCTATCGAGAAAACTTCAGTCTTTTCTTTTACACGCTTACTACTCAAAAAGTTTCTTCGTCTTCTCAGTTCTTTATTCTTCATCCTCCAAGGCCGAAGAGCGTGCGGCCTTGTCGGGCGTACACGACATCCATTGCGGTGACCGTTTTACGCTTGGCGTATTCGGTGTAGGTCACTGCGTCGGGTATTACATTTTCGAGGAACACTTCGAGAACTCCGCAAAGGAGCACGTGAGGTCAGCACATTTTTCTTTATTCGGAAATCTTCATTTTTGGTAAGATTTTCCTGCAAAGCTTGTCCTAATTATCGGCCTACCTGTTATGTTGACTCCAACCCTGATTCCCATCAGCAGAATAAAGGTAAGAGGAAGTCGAACCTGCCACAAGGATCCAGATTGGTGGACTTAGAAACCCTTACAGATGGTCTAAAGGAATGCTCATTTTGTCATTGCGGTAAATTCTCACTATTTTTAACTATTTTTTCACTATTTTTTCTATAGCATATTTTACACCATTATCAAATAAAAGAACATAACAAATATTGTGGATGGAGTCTTTTTTACCTGTTAGTTTACAATGTATTTTACAATATTCCTAGGCCCTTTGTCTCTTGGCAATGTTAGTGAAGAACTGCACAGTGGCTTGGCAAGCCAGTTTACTGTTATATGCAGCCAATGCAATGCGGAAAACACCATTAAAACACCAAAACAGCACAGATCTGCTGCACGTGGTCCATTGACATTTGATGTGAACACAAGAGCTGCCCTTGGCTGTTTACACACAGGAATGGGCAGCACCTATTTAAACAATTTACTTTCAATCCTCAATGTGCCTGCACTGAACTCATCAACTTTTAAAAGTCGGGAAAGGGAAGCTGGAAAGGAAATATAGCTGGCAGCAAAGAATAGTTGCCAGCAATTCCTAAACCTTGAAGAAGAGAAGGCAATTGAAAATGGTAACAAGCCTGACCAGAACAATTTAGTACCTATTGCCTGTTCTTACGACATGGGGTGGCAGAAACGGGAGCGAGGTTTCAACTCTAAGACCGGACATGCTGCAGTCATGGGCCTTTCAACTGGTAAGGTCCTTGACTACACAGCAAAACATAAAATGTGCCGCTCCTGTGATCAAGCTAAAAAGGCAGGAAAACAACCAAATGACCCCGACTGTAGAAAAAATCATTCAGGCTCTTCAAAGTCAATGGAGCCTTTAGCTGCAGTTGAACTTTTCAATAAGGTAACTAAATCAAATGTCAAATTTACAATTTACACTGGGGATGATGATTCAATGACTGAATCTCACCTAAAGCAAAAGGTACCCTATGGTGTGGAAAAATGGATTGATACAGTTCACATAAAAAGATCCCTTACAACCTGCCTATACAACTTGGGCCAACGAAGTAAGTTCCCCAACAGTTCAGTGTTGTCACAGAAAGTCATAAATTACCTTGTCAAACTCTTTACATACTGTATTGCACAAAATAAGGGGGATGTTACAAACATGAAATCTGCAATTCAAAGCATTGTGCCTCATGCAGTTGGTGACTATACTGGTTGTAGAGAAACATGGTGTCGATACAAGAAGGACCCTTCTCATTTTTGTCACAGAGATCTTCCCTGTGGCAAAGACCTCCAAGGAGATAGCCTTCAATCAGCCCTGAAATCTCTCTTTGATGAATATAGCACAGAAATTGTCATAAACAGACTTGCACCTGCAGCAAATTCTCAACGTAATGAGTTTCTGAACAGTGTGGTGGGCTGGAAGAACCCCAAATTCGCTTTTACGGGGGAAGTAAAAGCAATGATTATCGAGTGTCTTGCAGTGTCTCTCAAGTAAATTTAGGTTACAGGTACATTCCTCAAACTCTAGCGTCACTTAACATAGAGCCAGGCCTTTTCTGTGTAGACCATAATACGAAAATGGACAAGAAAAGTTCGAGGAACAAACAAAGGAAATCAATAGTTGCATTCAAGAGACGTCGATCACAATTACACAAACACCAGATTTCAGAAACCTTGAAAAACGAGGGCAAAGAAGGTACCATGCATGAAAGTGGCATTGGCCTGAACCTAAACTCTTCTGCGACAACACTGGAGTTGAACAATTCTGAACTTTCAATCACTGATCTTCATGATATAACCTCTGCTATCACGAAACAACAACAAGAATAGTACGAAAATGCAGTTCCGAAATACACTTCGAGACCCACAGTTTAAAAGGAAAAATTTGATGACAGTAAATTTTATCACTTTGTTTTATTTGACATCGAGACAAATTCAACGGGAAAATCAGCAGAAGTATGTCAGCTCGCTGTCGTGGATAGGTCAGGTAAACAATTCTCATGCTATATTCTACCAACCAGAGACATAGATTCTCACGCGTCAAAGGTCAACAAACTTACAGTTAAAACTGTCAATGGAATCCGCCGACTTTTCAAAGATAATCGACAAGTAGAAGCCTTTGAGTTATCGCAAGTACTTAGGTAGTTCTTAACTTTTTTGATGGCCTGCATAGATTCAGCTTCAACACGGTCCACAAAGCCCGTTTGCACACTCTTGGCTGGACACAACGCTGCCACATTTGAAATTCCAATACTTCTTCGAAACGGTGGCCAAAATTTTATCGCAGAGCTCAGTTCCATCAATTCCATCCAGTTTGCAGACACTCTGACACTGATGAAATCATTCATCAAAGCAAGCACTCTTCCCTCCAAAACGCAGAAGGTAAATTTTCAAAGCCTGGGCAGAGTTCTGTTTACGAACATTTATTTCAAACCACCTTTGATGCCTACGACGCCCTAGAGGACGTGATTGCTCTTCGAAGAATCTTCCTTTCGTCTAGGTTGGCTTTGTCTGATGAAATGCAGGTGAACAGAAGTTCTGTAATCTCTGTCAAGGACGCCGCCGAAGACCTGAAATATCTTGACAACCGTCATCAGAGACTCCTGTCTTTTCGAGGAAAGCTGTACAGCCCAGGTCATGCGGATAGCACAATAAAGCAAAGCATTGCCGAAAAAATTGCTGGGAGTGGCCTAAGATATGAGGATTTAAAAAATTTGTACCAACGATTTGGACGGAAAGGTCTTGTGTGTATTTTGAACTAGCGACTAATACAGGAATGGCTGCGACCTGTAATTGGATGATAAAAATAGTAAAAGTTAATAAGTTATATCTTAACTCCTTGCACGTGAGTATTTCCTTTTTTCAGGTATAGTGGAGTTGTTAAAAATTACCAAGCGAAATTAAAGTAATCCGCGACTTACTTCCTTTCGGTGTTGTGCAAAAATAGACGAGGAGCTCGATGAATGGATTTATCTTTCATGTGAAGAATTCTCCCAGAAAGTCAATGTGGAAAGAGTACCATATAATCCCATACATTAATTATGCATTCCACTTCTTTGTCTTTCACGACAAAACTTTAAAAACAAAGTCTACTAGTCTGAATACATAATTAATGTATGGGGTGATATGGAACTCTTGCCAGTCAATGTTCCACGAAGAAAACTCCCTCGATTGCGGCGAAGCCACATTTCTCCAGCAGAGCATACTGTAAATTAAAAATATCGTCGGAACGTCACGTAACATTGCGTGATTTTCGAATCGTGACATGCAGTTGCTGCATCAAACTTTAGACATCACATGGCCTTGTATTAATTTATGAGGGCTCCATTAACAAGCATTGTAATGTTCAACTTAATAAGAACTTTTAAAATAAAAAGCTCTTTCGATTTTATTTCAGTTTAAAATTTACTTCGCCAAAAAGAAAAAAGAAGAAAATTAATAAACGCATGAGCTGGAGCCATTCCTGCCAGCGGTGAAATACAGGAATGGCTCCAGTTTCCAGTCGTCCACCAGAACTGAGTCTGTACTGACTAAATGAGTTTAGTCAGCGGAACGAGTCAGCAGATGACTTAGTCCTCTCCGGAATATCGCTGAACGAGAAACGTCTCCCCTTCGTTATGTAAGTAACCATCTCTTGTTTGACACATCGGAATTTTCGGTCGCATTGATATTTCCCTGTTTCGCTTGGAGACACACGGTTAAACAATACTCACGTGCAAGGAGTTAAGATGTAACTTATTAACTTTTACAAACTTTTACTATTTTTATCATCTAATCACAGGTCGGAGCCATTCCTGTATTTAGTCGCTAGTGTATTTTGACGAGACCGCCATTGTCCAGTCGCTCATCGCTTCTAAGGGTCCCAAACACGAAGAGAATAGTCTCCGCAATTTTGAAACACTTCGAAGAGATTTTCACGGATTCTACGACATAGTGAATTAAGGTACGTTCTCAACTGAATTTCAGGTCAAAAGCAGTTTGTACAAAAACGTCAAAGATAATGACCGTCTATGTTTACACATTCGTCCTCGACAAAACCGCGTGGTTCGAAAGTTCGCGCATGCTTAAATAGCGATCTTGGCGAGTTCCTATTCTGCTGACGTAATTTCCATTTAGGTGAGAAAATAGAAAGTTCCCCCTCAGATTTCTCGTATTTCCTTTGGTGAAATTCCTTAAAATTTGGCAGAGATGTTATACCCTTTTAGCTCTCCTTGCTGTGAATTTATCAGAAAAATTTGTTAAACAAGTTTTTCGCTCAGCCAAAAAACAACAAAAATGTTAAAAGCGAATAAACTACTTTGACAACCCCTATTTTTTTCCATTTTAAAAGTTTCGTCTTGTCAGACTCTACCCGGTCGGAGAATAATAGAAAATTTTACCAAAGGAAATTGAAGAAAATTGAAATCAAGGTCAAACAGACGTCAAAAAATGGCGATAGTTGAGTAGTTTTAATTTGGGACTAACAGCCTTGACTGCAGAGGTGACTGTTGTACGGCAAATTTAGGCCCTTGTTTTATGTTTCAGTAGCTTTGATTTGAAAAATAGCAAAAACAACGAGAATATTAACTTTCCATTGATGTCACTGGCGCGCGCTTTGTGATCTTGCATAACCCTATTGAGCCACCTTAAATTCGACGCGACCTGTTTACTTGAATACTTGCCTTTCTAGCTTTCTGCACACTCGTCTTTCATTTACAAAATCTTATTCAATAAAAATTTAACTGAAAATTTCAGTTTCTTGTTAAAAAACGCTTTCATATAAACTTTTAGGAGTTTCTGGACCGACAGTTTCCTTCAGTTGGCAACCCCACATGCGACTTGTTTACTTTGTTAAGTGCAAGGTTAACAATTTAGAACTTACAAGAGCTTGTTGATATGCATGCAAGCATTCTAGGAGGCTAGTAGCTAGTTGCATGCTATAGGTGGTTTGCACGTTACGTCATTGCCGCCATGTTGGTGGACGTAAACAATAGATTTCTCATTAGCTCCTTTTGTTCGTCCACCAGCATTTGTTTCTTTCACTATTGTTACCTGTGTCTCTAGAGATTGGTTGCAAACCACCTATACATGTAGTACTCGAGAAATCTGATTTTCAATATGTCTGGGTGGTAAAAGCACAAAAAGAGCCCAGCATAACCCTCCCATGCATTCTCTGTAAGAATTGGAATTCTTTTAAAAAATCTCATCACTCAGAGTCTACAGTATTTCGTGTGCCAGGCTCACACTTTTACAAGACTTATTTTCCCATGTCCTTTCAACATTCAGTGCTGATTTGATGTTATTCAGAATGAAACCCTATGTTATTGAAGCAAAATGCATTTTGTGATGTTGAACAAATTTGGACTTGAATCGCTATTTACCAGTACATTAAATTTTCAATCACCCTATCTTCTTCTTCTATTATCAACAGAGAACCACCCATGGAATGGACTCCAGAACACGAATTTACAGTCTGCCGAGAGCTGCTACTTGTCAACCCATTCAAAGCAAAATATAAGACAAATAAGCATGCAAGGCTGTGGGATGAAGTACGGGCTTCACTGATAAAATCAGTGTCACCATCTTTTAAAAAGAGCCTCGAGAAACGTGCAGTGCAGGAATGATATAGACACCTTGCAGATAAGTTCAAGAAAAAGATGGCCATGAATGAAAGAAAAGAAAGTGGAATAAGCCCTACAATGTCAGAGCTGGATACATTAGTGGAAGAGCTTGTTGAAAGAGAGCAGTCTGAAAAAGACCAACGGGATAATGAAGGTGAATTTTCCAGTATCTTTAACATGTGAGATATTATGATTCCAGCCCTTTCCCAATCTTTCAAATTCCCCTTACCAAAAATTTTTTTTTTAGACAAACTTTATGAATTTCTGTTCCCAAAGGCAAATGATGCAACAAAGCTCCCTCTGTTACTTGTGATATCCCCATGATCAGCCTGTGGTTAACCCCATTGAGGTTGATGACAAGTGCACAACAGGATGAGAAAAATAATTATTGCCTTATGATCCTATGAAGCCTCCAAATGCTAAACATGTCAAAGGTTCATGTTTTGTGAACAGCAAAATATTAAATTGTTTTGTTTTGTTTATGCCTTGTGATTGGCTTTTCCTGGTGATTATAATTCCCGCATGGACTGAAAAAATCTGGTATAATTTTGCTAGGTTGCCCCAGTAGGCACTCACTCCTTCCAAAGCCATTGCATTGTGCAGTATTGGTAATTCATGTTTCCTTGCAAAACTTGGCAATTGCCCATCAAAAAGTTATTGCTTCCTTATAGTCTATGAATCTTTGACTCCCTGCTTTTAGTTAGGGATTGTGGAGGCTTTATAAGTCAACACTTTAAAACATCAAATATCCTTAATCTTTGTCACTGTGTATGCAGAACCAACTCTGAGCTGTTTTGAATTTGGAATATTTCTAGACAAGTCCATGAAGTACAAAAGGAGAGAGGAGGGAGAGGAAATGAGGTCAAAGACACTAGAGTGACTGGGAGAAACAGGCAAGAGAAAGAAAGACAAGGAAGGTGGAAAGGGGCAGAAAAAGTCAAGAAGGAGTGGAGGTGATACAATTCAGTATCTAAGAGGAAAAAGTGAGCAAGAAATGAAGTTAATAGAAAAATATCAAGAGCTGGAAAAGAGTAAGCAAGAGGAGGAGAAAAGGAAGAATGATGCATTTTTAAATGCCATGCTTCAGCAGCAACAACAGCAACTTATGGTTCTGCTGGCCCAGCAGAATCAACTTATGATAAAAATGTTTGAGAAAAATGGAAAGTAATCCAAGGTCTTGTTCCCACAGTTTTCCTTCACTATACATGTATCTCTAAGAATCTTTTCTTGCATCGATCATTCAGTACACTTTTTTCAATGACTGCAGAAATTCTTGCACCTTAATTGTCTAATTTTTTTTGTCAATAGGTGGACAGATACATGAATTTATAATTTAAATGCAATGTTGACACAACAGGCGAGAGCAGGCAATTTGACAAATTGTTATTGCAAACATCAGTTTTTCATGCATCTGTCCTGTTATTGACAATATAGAGCAATATTAATATTTATTGTTACATTTTATATACAAGTACAAATGCAATTCTTGCAGTGAGATGAATTTTAAATATTTATTACATGACATTTGTAACAAAATCATTCTTCAAATAAATTACTTAAAATATTAATGTGGGTTTGCAAATATTAATGTTTCATGTTGACACTGGGAGCATTCCTGTTTATGTACAAGGCCATTAAGCTGATCTTATTACTTAATCGATGTCAGTGAAATTCCAAATAAGCTCTGTTTAACATGAAGAGAACATTGGCCATAGCCAGTTGTATTTTATCCTGCATTTATTTGTGAGACATATTTCAGGGGCATTGCCCGGGGGGATCCTGGGTTATCCCCATCCTTGGAGGAAAAATATAATTATAGTAAACATCATTGGAAAAATAGGGAAAATGGTCAGGGGAAACTAAATCTATGTGCAGTTTTGGCAACCCCTTTTTCAAATCTTGACTTACCCTTGTACTTTCAGCACTCAAAATTGTAACTATTATGCCAGGTGATCACTTAATATCCTCCATACTAAAGGGAAAATGGATAGTCTAAGAGAAATAATCATAGACTGATGGTGGGTCCAGACCAAAGAATGTTGAGGTCTGATTTCCATACATGCAACTTAAGGCATTGCTAATGATAGCACAAAAAACATACATCTTCCCAATAGTACTTAGACCGATTTTAAGGTTTTTTTATAAGTCTAGAAACTTAAATGAGTTAATTACATCACCGAAAATCCATTCTACGGAGGCCCGTACTTTGCTCATTCTTGTATTATACAACTCCATTGCTGGTGTGAGTCTTCGCACTGCCCCAGGTCGAAATGAAGCCTGCAGGTGTGTGCTCACAGGATAGGCAGGGTCACCATATAAGCACATGACTTGACCAGCAGGTGAGTAGGCATGGGTCTCTAGATCATCTAGCAGGTGAGAATCCCCTAGCGTGCCAGCATCATGTGCCCTTCCCTCTGTTACCGTGGATACAATTAACAATATATTACTATTGCAAAACAAATTAACAAATAAAATAATTATAATAACATATAAACAAATAAATTCAGTATGTAATAAATAAATGCATAAATAAAGAATCAATCAGTAAGGGATCTACAAATAAATAAATCTAGAATCGCATAGCTTAAAGTAAACACGCGCTCTGATTGGTCAATACGTCAACCGGAAGAGAGGGTAATTAGCGTGGAATCGCACTAACGCATAAAGGGATATCGCTGACGTGAGTCACGAGCAAAAATTATTGTTACGAACGTAAAAACGTAAATACAACTAGTGCTACAAAAATATGAACAAATATGTACAAATTTAAAGAAAACGAATGTCTTCCAAAATTTGAATTGAAATTGAAATTTTTAGAAAATTGGAGGAAACCATTCACGCTCAAAAGTAAAAGAAAACGCATAGAAAAAAATCAAAATGCCAGAGACGAGGGAAGAAAGCCAAACGACAGTTCTCGCCAAGGAAAACCAAACAAGCTTTACGAAAGAAAACCAAAACAGGTATCAATGCCGAAAAAGGTCAAGCATCTTTTCCCGAAATCCAAACCATTGCAGCCTATACAGACGACGAACTGTCCTCTTTTAGATACAAAATGGTTTCAAAAAACACTAGACGGCAAATTCACAAATTCGAGTGGTCGAAGAACTGTCATCCAAGCGCTCAGTGATGATTTCGACCCAGTGGAGATATCAGAGCTCACTGGCCACTCCAATCTGGAATCCATATCCAGCTACAGCCATAATCCTCTGGAAAAACAGCGGCGAATGTCGAATAAGTTGGCCGGTTTCAACCCACGCCAAGCGCGACAACTACCAACGGCTATTCAAGTCATGCTTTACGGGAGATTGTTCTCAATAGCTCAGCCACGCCAAGCAACACAGCAGCTACTAGTGACCTTGACAGCAATGCCAGTCGTTCCAGTTACCTGATGGCAGGAGCAGTTGGCGGAATGTTTACTGGAGTAATTTTTAATAATTCTCCAGTAAATATTTCCATAAACTTTCAGTCCAGCATTGACACCAACGAGCGACTCCCAGCGATGAAAGAAAAACAGTTAAAATTGTCACTTTTCACTGAACTGTTTTTCGCCAGAGTTTACCGAGAAATTCCAGTCTTAATCATCATATTTTGAATACACTTTTTTTAACAACTGTAAAGCACTTACCGGTTAATTGTAGATCTTGCTTTGATACCGGAACGATTGAAATTTTCATTTCGCTTGAGGATTTGACCATTCAGTTGTTGATTGTCGGCGCCACATTTTGCCAAGTTGAGTGGTAGCAGGCAAATCTCTGTCTTAAATAACTCCGTGTTGTGTACTTTTAGTTTTTTTGCTGAAGATTGTAAAATGCGAGGCACCGCTTTCTCCACGAGTTTGAAATAAAAGTGGTTTTCATTCTAAAAATATCTTGTTCCCTCTATTCGCCAGATATTGACACCTGACTTTGAAAGGGTTTCCATTGTTTGCGCACTGGCGTGGCGCACAAAAATACAGAACATCTGGTTTCGCCCAGTGATTTGGTGGCTTTAGCTATGTGATTGAAGAAAAATTCACGAGGTACAATTAAAATTGTCGACGGTTCAAACGTGAGCGACTTACCTTGCTTTCCATTCCCTTAACGATGACAGTTCTGACAGTTGACTTTAAAATGGCTTTCTTAAGGGCGCGCTTACGGAATAAAAACAGACAATAACATTGCCGTTTTAATTTCTTGTTTTCTTATTTTTATTCAGTTATGCGATTCAAGAAAAATTCACTACCTGACTCGTGAATTCCACGTTAAATTTCACTTGAAAAATCGATATCGCACTCATCGCTTCGCGATTCGTGCGATATCGGTTTTTCGCGTGAAATTTAACGTGGAATTCACTCGTCAGGCAGTGAATTTTTCTATAGAATCTGGTAATTTTGCTTTGGTTACAAAATACTATTGAAGAATTTTTAAAGTCATTTGCCAACCTCAACAGTTAAAAAAGGACATTTTAGCAAAAACAAAATATTTCCTCAAACTACAACACCAAAAATATTCACGCCCACTTTGTTGTTTTGTCTGCTATTAGTAATATTACTAAGTTAAACATTTTCGTGGCATTGTCAGTTACAGTATCTTTTCACACACACTTTTAGTCAAATTAAAGTTATTGTCCTGCATAAAAACAATGCAATTTTCTCGAGAGAAAAAAAGTTAAGCTAACCTACTGGGCCAAACAGATTTGCAATTAATCCGGAGGGAACTGTCATGGACTGAGATTTTATAGAATGCACTCTTTTGTGTCCGTTGAAGACAACTTCTTGTAGTTCTAGAAGTCTGGATATGGGCCTTACAGTTCCGTCAATAAACCCAGAGCAATTATCGAGCGGAGCACCTTGTTCAGCGATGGCATCAGCATACGTCTCAAGAAGCGGGGGGTTCAGGATCTGGCGATTCCACTGTGTTATACGATGACCATGGTTGTTGTAAAGGTGATCGATGACACAGTTAGTAATCATGCTGAGCTCAGGAACTGGTCGACCAAATCTTGGGATGAGATCGCTGTAACGACAAGGGTATGCTGCTCGCCTAAGCAGCAGGCAAAGACCTTCCAGCTTGTCAGTAACAGTCCTCTGGGAACAAACGAATGTTTCCGGCAGTTCCAAAGCCTCAGCTAAACCCGGAATATCGTTTTTGTTGAAGCGCATTTCAGCTTTACATTCTGGCTCGGGGATTTCATCTAGTTCAAATCGCTGGTAAAAGCCATAGCTGAATTCGAGGTTTCTTGACATGTTTTCTTCAAGCAACAGAAGTAGTTCTTCGTCACTGATGACGTTCGTGTCATGGCTTAATAGAAGCATTTCCCTAGCTTCCTTAAATGATCACATTTTCGTTATTTCAAGTGCGAACGCACAACATAAAGCAATTTTTGTTTCTTTGCTTACATCAAGGGCTTGCAATTTTTATTTTCGCGCGCTTTCTACGCTCGTGTCCGTCGTGAAAAAAAAGGGGTGTGCTTACGGTGGCTCGTACCGGTTTTCATCTTGTTGATGGTTTGTAACTTTGAAAGAATACAACAGAAAGACTGACCAAGGCCAGTTGACCACTTTTACGGGGTTGAATTACATAATCATTAGTTATCCAAAAATAAGTGTCATTTCGTCACTAGCAGTTTCCATGGCAACGCTTTCATAGGCTTATTCAGACGCATTTTTTAGCTTGTGGCTTAAATAATTCGAAAAGTAACCCGGTCACCCCCTGATAATTTTCAGTGATTGCTTTTGGCACTTGAAAAGGAAAATGCACAAAGATTTTTAAAAATTCTACGGAGCGGAATTTCAGAAAATCTACAAAAAGGGCATTTTTCAACCATCACAAATTTCCTTCCGTAGAATTTTCTAGTTTTTTTTTTCTGATGATTCCTTTCGACGTTATTATCATATTGGAACAATAAAAAGAAGGGGTCACCGGACTTGTTTTCATGCAATAGCTTTCGTGAGTTTAGCAATTTCCACGCGCGTTCTCGCGCATTTAAAAATCTGGATTCTATAAGAGCGACATTTGCTCATGATCTGTTTTAGTTACCGCTGACAATTGCGTGTGCTTACGAGAGCACCTACAATCTGATGTTTACAGACGTTTATTGCTAAGAAAATCATTAAACAGCCGTCAAAGACAGCCTCCCGAGCTCATCTTAAAAATCCTGCACATGACTTCTGGCTATATCATATTATTTTCCTTCAAGTTTCAATGTCTTCTTCCACTTCAGGTAGATTATCCTTCACTTGAGTTCTTCTTCTTGCCGTTTGCCGGCTGCCGTTTCTAGTCGAGGAGGACATTTTTTCCGTTTGTAGGGAGCGCGAAAACGTGAGTCTTTGCAGCCCGTTTTTACCGACTATTTCTACATTTTGATCGCTTGCTTTTATAGCTAAGCTTCGTTTATCATCTTACTTTTATATGAACTGCTTGTAAAGCTAATCAGTAGAGTTCAAATTCAAGCGGAAAATACATCACTTCTTTGTATCCATTATTTCTAGTCGCAGTGAAAGGTGACCGAGAACATATGTTCTGTCGTGTCGTCGGGAAGCTTAAACAGACGAACATCGCAGACGGAACGGCAAACGACAAACGGCTAGCCGACCTTCACCGTTCGCCGTTTTCGCGGTGCTTAATCTAACTAATATGTTAAGTATTCTCGTAAATGACCTTTAGACCCCAAAATCACACACAGCACGCTTGGGCCGCCTGTGTTTTTTCTTGAAAGACCTGCTCTGAATTTCCAGAAGAACGTATATTTAAGACTTAGCAAAGCCTAAAAATCCTCCTGTGTTTCAAAAACCCTGTTCATGGCATTATCTTCCAAACTGGATTTTATCTGATTGGTCCAATTTTGAAGAACACATCTTCTAACCAATCAGGTTGCAGTGCTCATTGCATTCCCTGTGTTGGTCGTGTCAGTGATGCGATATCTTTTAGTGATTTTCTCGTCAAAGTGATGTCCACCTCCGCGAAATCCGAGAAAAAATTTTTTATTTATTCATTTATTTTTTTCTATGATAAAAATATCATCAGGAGCCTCTTTTGAGGTGTCGCCTGTTCATTCATAGCAGTTACTTTGTCAACACCTCTGGCAAGGCTATCAACTCAAAAGGAAATAAAAATCTTTTGAAAGGTAATAAACGAATAAATGCAACCAAAACGGTAAATACTCTAATGCACGTTCAAAGAAAGAAGAGTGCAGTGAGAGCTGACCATACGTAGATGTAAATGTTTGCATTTCATTTTGTATCTGAACCAAAGCAATCGATTCCTTTCTCGCAATATCTTTATTATACACTCATCCCATGCTCCAGAGACAAGTCTGTCACCCAATACAATTTGATGCACGTTAGAAAAAAAAAGGCCCTGGTGGGGGAGGTGGGAGGAGGTGAGAGGATTCTGGCCATATAAAATTCTCATGACTGCTTCCCTCCTTATTAGTTAGTCTGTTGGCGACGTCGAGTCCCCTCCCCGTCACCCCTGAAAACCAGCAGGAATCGACGATGTTACAAATATTATCCAAGACTTTGCAATGATTGTTCGAATCGCCACGTAATCTCATAGCTATGCCTGAATTTTAAGCTGTGGACTATCTGTCAAAATTAACTTTTAAGCTCTCGACGAGATTAATGTTTTGACACTTTTCACGTTATAGACCCACTTAGTCGTCCAGAAATTGGAAAGAATTACTAAACTTAGGAGAAAAGAGATAACAAGGAAAACATGCTTAACTCTAACTTCTCGAAAGTTCCCGCTCAGGTGTTATCTAGAACCACCTGCAAACATCCGCGAGCTAATCAATAACTCCAAAGGCGCCACTGGTTTGGTTTTTTATGTGCAGCCTTTTCCTTTGACGTTGTTTTTATCTCAAAAGTGTAAACGAAAACGAAATGCTTTTCGCTGCATGTTTAGTTTTCGAGCATAGCAATCAATCATTTTTTTTTTCAATCCACCCAATAGCAAGCGACTAACATCAATTTTCTCTCCCTCTTTAATACTAGTTCCTAGTTGCTTTTCATCCTTCTGCTTTTAATGTGACGCTATACTATACCGTTTAACTGGTAGAATCATTTAACTTTTTAATTTCCAATGAAAGACCTGGAGGTTTTATTCCCTTCACTCATATCTTAAATTTGTTGTTCAGTCCCGAGACTCTTGCCATCTATACTATGATCTCTGGTTGATCATCTTTGTCATTCTCATTACCTGCTTGCTTAAAAGTTTCTTCAACTTGTACGTGAAGGAGAGTCAAGGAGTTGACCCTTTATTGAGAAGAAAAAGTTCTTTTTGTCCCCTATTATGGCATAATTTGAGAATTCTGCCTTTGAGACAAAAGGAGGTTTCCTCCTGTTTTATTCCGAGCTGGCACCTCATTCAGTTGTCACTAGTTTTAAGAGCCTGAGTTGACGAAACATTTCGCAGTCGTGGGCAAACTTTTCAATGGATAAAAGAAACCCTTGCACGAAGCTCAGGTCTGCACCCGCTCCCATTTTTTTCAGTCTTTATTTCAAATTCACAGCGACAAAAACTTTGATATGAATAATATCATGTCTGCTATCCTTCTTTCCTTGCCATCCGTAATTACAATCTCACGGTCCATCGATAACAAAACCAGCTTCCCTGTTCAAAGTGGCCTTTTTCTCCTCAGTTGCGACAATTTGACATGTTGTGTAGCTAAATTCGGAGCCGAGCAATTATTTGGCTGACGGGTCATATCCCTCAGTTTGTGATTAATCTTCTTTGTCCCTGTTTACTTTTGTCGTAAATTTATAAACTACGGATAGTCCTTGTAAGCCACCCAGAGTGGATCAGTTATCAACATGGACCACGCTCGATGGCCGATTGTAAATTACGCGAGATGGATGATTTCTTCTTTGAGACACCTTCCACAGTATGTCCATGATAGCGTGTCGAATGTGTCTCATCTTCCAGCAGTAAATGACAGGGTTCAAGGAAGAATTTAGATATACAAGAGTCAATGAGAAAAGATAGAGTCTTTTCAAAACGGAATTCGAGCCATAGATTCGAATAACAGCAGTGCAAATGACAACAGGCAAATAACAACTTAAAAACACGAGATATACGTAGAATATACCAACTGTTGATTTAATGAGAACAGCAAAGTTTTTCATTTCATCACACCGAGCTTCGTCTCGTATTTTCATGGACTGAATATGACTCCTGTGTCGTCGAACACTTAAATATATCCTGATGTACACCATACATGTCATGATAAAACTGAAAGACGCAGAAACTGTAATAATAAGAGCTCGAGTGTTGACTAACCCCCACAATACCAATAAAGAAAGAGATGCACTAAACACCCATACGCCGGCCACCACAATAACAACACGCCTTTGAGTTACGAGCTCTTGGTATCTGAGATGAAGATGAACAGCTAAGAACCTGTCAACACTTACAGCCACAACACCAAAGAACGAGGCAACTGAAAATAAATTACTTGAAATCATCAACATTTGTTGAGTTTTACAGGCAGGATTTTCCAGTTGAAGACACTTAACCAGAAAAAAAGTGTATAATGGATGAGTAAACGCACCAACCGCAACATCAGAGCAGGCAAGACTCAGCAGCAGAGTTTTTAAAGTTTTTGCTATGGTCGAGGTTTTGTGTATGGCGTAAATTGTCACAATATTCAGCATGATGGTGGTGTAAGTTAGACAATTGTTGAAGACACAGTTGGCGATCAAAGTCGATCGAAGATCTGCAAGTTCGGCGTATATAGGGAAATATTGCGAAGACTTACTACAAAACAATTCGTTCATGTTATTCACTTACGTATAAAAGATAAGAACTCCTATTCCAGACAAAAAAAATGTGTTGCGATTCTTCAGCAGGACAATTTCTCGTTATTCAGGGTAGTGATTCTGCATAAGATCTTAGTTTTTTTTCGCAAAAGTAATAAAGCTCAAGAGGAGGTATACTCTAATATAATGATATAAGCCAATTAGCCATTTTCAAAACGAGCGGCGGTCTGGGTACGATTTGCCACCATAAAGGCTCTTGGGATCGTTTGGAGGGACAGCGTGAAGGTAAACAAACGCACAGCTGACGTGTGACAAACATGGCACACTATAACTGCTGTATTCCAGGCTGCACTAATAGTTACAGAAATGCACCTAACCTTCAGTATTATAGAATTCCAAAAGACCCTCATATACGTAGAAAGTACGTGGTTCTTATGAGGAACGAGACTCTGAAATTAGATTCTACGAGTACGCGGATTTGCTCAGTTCATTTCGATGGAGGAGAAAAACTTAGCAGAACGCACTTGCCTTCAATTTTTCCATGGACAAAACCGACAGCTCAACGTAGAGAACGCAAGAGGGCCAGTTTCGAAGATGTACAGAAAATAGAGCAAACCAAAAAAAGAAAAACAGCACTTGCTCAATTACCACAGGAAGCGAACTTTAAATTTGAAGAACAGACAGAAAATATGAATGTTAATGCTGACACCAGTACCAGTGTGGAAATGCAAACGTTACTTACTGGAGACCAACTAAACAGTTTATACAACAGAATGCAAACAAGAGAACAAGAAATTGTTAAGCTTAAGGGAGAGATTCAGCAGTTGGAGAAAGAAAACAACAACATAAAAGAGGTGAACAGCAAATTACAAAAGGAAATCGAAAGCTTGAAGCATGCTTTAGATAACAATAGATTTGACATAAGCAAATTTAAAGATAAAGATGATGATATTGCATTCTACACCGGCTTTCCCGATTACAATGCTTTTATTCTTTGTTACAAAACTGTAGAACAAGCCTCTAGCAATATTAATTATGGGCACAAAAGGACCACCACGAACGGTAATGTTGGGAGACCCAGAGTACTTACTAAATTCCAGGAGT
Organism: Stylophora pistillata; assembly: GCF_964205215.1. Taxonomy (NCBI): domain Eukaryota; kingdom Metazoa; phylum Cnidaria; class Anthozoa; order Scleractinia; family Pocilloporidae; genus Stylophora; species Stylophora pistillata. Next base: position 23,085,549 of record NC_142523.1, read on the forward strand.
TTACCCTTGTTATGCTGCGCTTGAGGCTGGGTTTGTTTGAGAATGATCTTGCTCATCGATTTTTGGTTTCAAGATCAACTGTCTCTAAGATTGTAAATGCCTGGATTCCATTTTTGAGGAGGGAATTTGAACCTCTTATCATCATCCCCCCAAGAGAAGTACTTCAATGTTATAGGCCTGACAGTTTTAAGAAACTGTTGCCTAACGTAACAGTCATTGTCGATTGCACGGAATTTGAAATGGAGAGGCCATCTGCTCTTGATTCACAGTCTACCTGTTTTTCATCATACAAGTCAAGAACCACCATGAAATCACTGTTGGGCATAACGCCAAGCGGTGTTTTATGTTTTGTGAGTGACTTATTTCCTGGTTCAACCTCAGATAAGGAAATAACTGTTCTTAGTGGTTTTCTAGACAGACTAAATCCTGGTGACCAGGTACTGGCTGACAAAGGGTTCAATTGTCAGGATGAATTAGCTTCTGTTGGTGCAAGCCTTGTTATACCAAAATTTTTAGAACAGAAGATACAGTTTTCCACAAATGAAACAAATCACAACAAGGTGGTTGCTAGCCTAAGAGTTCATGTGGAGCGGCTCATGGAACGTATAAAGAACTGGCACATCTTCGACCATAAGATACCAATTACTATTGCACCTATTGCATCAGACATGCTTGTAGTGGTCTGTGCTTTGTCAAATTTTCAACCCCCTCTTATAAATTAAAAATTATCATGTAATATTGTTAACTGTCATGACACATGTTGATGATGAAACACGAAAACATTCATATTGCAATAACTTTCATTAAATGGTGTAATGAAATAAATTTTGTTTGGACCAAACAATAATATTGGTATTGAAATTGGAGTCAAATGAGTGATTCAAATTCAGCTTACTTTGGGGAGCAGCTACATCACACAATGATAGTAGGTTGGGTCATTTGCATTTTAGGTTTAGCATTGCAAATGCTTTGACTACACATTTAAATCTAGGTTTGCCAAAACATGCAGCGTATAGTATAATGATATTATTCAACATTGGACATGTTAAGAAATACAACTTCAGTTATAAGTTTTCTAGTAGATGAAAAAGAATAAAACTCTTAAAACAAAAAGCTCTCAAAACATGCGCGCATCAATTTTGGGGAGCCCATATTTCACACAAGGATATGAAAGTTCTGGTACAATCCAGCAGTTAAAAAATGATTCAAGTTTTGGGAATATTCTATCCCAGTGTTCTTGTGAGAAATAAACTCTCTCACAAAAAGGTGTGGAAGAGGCTGTTCCCATAACCACAAAGTCAGTCCATTTTTGCTCTGCCACAAACATTGCCTGTTGTACTTGAAAATAATATTTGTGTCTTGAGTTCAAAATCACAGATTCCTCAAACTTCTTGCAAATTCCTTTTCGGAGCAGAGCCTCCTCCAGACTTTCTTGCTTTTCCATCTGAATATATTTCACTTCAAGAAGACCCTTACTGTCTTCTGCAGAAGGGTCACACACTAATCCGTCTGGACTTGCTCCGAGTAACCCATGATGCTTGGAAATGAAAAAGCCACATTTTTCTACGGATATATCAGTAACCCCTTCCCCCTGCTTTAATAATTTGTAAGCAGCTATGATCCTGTCCTCCATTTCAAGTCCTTCTTGCATGTATTTACTCTGAAATGGTTTTTTGTAACCAAGGACATCTTGGATGATTTTTGTTGGTGATGTTGTTTCCCTTTGCACAGCTATTCTGTAACAATTTGTAGCAGTAATCCTGGGCTGCCTGTGATGATGCCACAAATTTGAGTTTGACTGCCCTCGTGTTTGCTCTTCTACTTTCTTTATTTTTTCTTCATCAAAATTAATGTTCCTCTTCACTTTCTCAAATCTCACTCTTAGTTCATCAGCTGATATTGGATGACATTTGATGGGTGAGATGAGTGGCTCTTCCAGATTATTTACCTTTTGAGGAAGAATATGTGTCCATCCAACAGCTCTCCCAGATTTCATTTGATATTCTTTTAAAGATTTATGGAAGTTTTGTAATCTTTCACTTGGCCAGACTTTTTTTTCTGATACACAGGTACCATTCTGTGCTGGACATGAGGCTAGCTTTGGCCTTTTTGCTTTCTTTTCTTTAGCATAATCATGTTTGACAAAGCTCATCTCAGAGATAGGTGTCACTGGACCCTTGCGTTTCCCTGGCACATTCCATTTACAAGGCTTAGATGTGCAGGACTCAGCTGCATCCGAATTTTTCCTTTTCGTCTCCTTAAAGCTTTGTTCAAGGGCAAACAATGTAGATGCCACATGGTTACAACGGCCATCAATACCAGCAGGACACTTACAGTGTGCTTTTAACACACAACCTATGGATGACATTAACAGAAAACAAGAGTATACTTTATCTTTTTTCATCGATGGCAGAACTTGGCTTTTTACATAATGTTTTCCATTTTGGTGCAGATGTCCAATGTATAAAACATGCCCTGACTTGAAGAAGTTAAATCCCTTGACTAGGGGCTTTGCAGTGGAAAGTTGTTTTTTACTTTCAACTCCTTCAATCATAAACTGCCAAACGGTTCCAAAAGCTATCTTAGGCAAATCTTTAAAATCAGGTTTGTATCCTTCTTTTGGAAAGAATTGGTTGAGCTGCGGCTCTTCCTCCTCCAGCACTCCAAGTTGAGCCTTCTTGCGGAGAAGGTGTAGTCCACCGTCTGGATCACGGAGATATTTAACGTCTAGTCCATGCTTAATGTAATCTTGAACTCTGAAAAATATGAACATGATATATGACTGGAATGAAACAAAATAAAACGACACAATTTCTCCTTCGATATAATTTAAGCTCATATGTACACCACTAAATGAAAATATACACCTCGAGTGAACCTACCTTGTTATCAATGCTTTCTTATTTCCCGTAGTCTTTGCTCCCCTGCACAGCAACCACCTTTTCAATTGAACGACGCTACATTGTTCTACAGTTTCGCGAGGAATTTTTGCACCAGGTATATCTTCTTCTGTCAGAATAACCTTGAGAGCGTCTCGCACGGTTGCATTGCTCTTGTCCACCATGTTCTTGCTGTCCCTCCAAACGATCCCAAGAGCCTCTAGGGTGGCAAATCGTACCCAGACCGCCGCTCGTTTTGAAAATGGCTAATGACAACTAAAGAACTTGCGTCAGGCATATCAACAGACGGAGGCGGTCAGGACATTCAATTGTACTTTAAATGTTTAATTGCAAATAAGACAATAAACATTGAGCGGTTTTAGACAGTCGAAGTAAATGTCGTGTCCTCTGTCAAAATGAGTTTTGACATTTTACTCACAAGGCCTAATTTTTACACCAGCAAAATATGCTTAGTAAAACTTGGTTTGTCTGAATGAAAATCAAAAACAGACACCTGAGAAACTGCATGAATTTTACATAAATTTCAAGTAGTCACCAACTTGTAATTATTCAGTTCAATGTGCTAAATTTGGAGTCGACAAACATCAGTTAAGCAGCCTTTATGAAAAAAACAATTTTAAACCGTGTCTAACATAACAGTTTTTTGTGCGAATGTGGTATAACGCATGCATTCTTTTCATACTCGTTAAAATTGAGGCAAACTGGTTAACACGAGAATCAAATGAATTGTGAAATTTTCCCGTCTTGGAACAGGTCTGAACCATCTGTAGAGATTTCCGACCTAATTGTTATAACGTCGAATAAAAGTCATCAGTGTTTCAGGTTCTCTTATAAAGACTGCTGTTTGGATTAGAATTTCATCTCAGAAGCATAAAAATGTTGATAACGTTTTCAGTTCTCTTATTTGGATTCTTTTGCAATCCCCATTAAACTCAGGTTCCACCTAGACTAGAATCAACAATGAAATGAAAGGAGAGCATCAACATGAGTATCAGCCGGAAACGGTTAAACTTGCAAATGAATTAAAACGTTTAATTTAGTTTGCGTCAATAATTTTCTCTTTCTAGCCAAAATTGCACCCTCCATAATTTAACGTCTATTTAAGTAAGTAGAAATGAGTTTTCCTTGGTTACCTCCATCCGCTTCAACACGTGTAGGAATATATCGAACTGAGCTCATTTTAAAATTTCTCGCTCAGTTCGATAATTCTAAAACAAACTCTGAAAAAAAGGTTTAGTAAAGGACGGATAACAGACCATTACAGCTATTGGACTCCTGAAACTGGTCATTATCTCATCACTGCGACATTGTGAAGAGTTTTTAGAGCTGAAAAACCTGCTCTGAATTTCCAGAAGAACGTATATTAAAGACCAAGCAGAGCTTTGAGTAATCCTCCTTTGTTTTATACCCCTGTTGCATTGTCTTCCAAATTGGATTTTATCTGATTGGTCCAATTTTGAAGAACACGTCTTCTAACCAATCAGGTTGCAGTGCTCATTGCATTCCCTGTGTTGGTCTTGTGAACAATATATGTCATATCTTTTCGTGAATTTCTCTTCAAGGTGATGTCTGCCTTCACCACATCCAGCGTAATTATTCTATTTTTTTTATTTTTTATTTTCATAAACTAAAATATCATCAGGAGCCTTTTTTGAAGAGTTTCCTGTTCATTTTTGGCAGTTATTTTGTGCATACCTCTGGTAAGGCTAATAACTCAAAAGGATATCAAAACCTTTTGAAAGGTAGTAAATATATGAATAAATGTAACCGAGACGGTAAATACTCAAAGGCACTTTAAAAGAAAAAAAAGTGCAGTGAGAGTTGACCATACGTAGATGTAAATGTTTGCATTTAATTTTGTATCTGAACCAAAGCAATCGATTCCTTTCTCGCTATATCTTTACTATACACCCAATCATGCTTCTGAGACGAATTTGTCACGCAATACCATTCGATGCACGTTAGAAAAAAAGGCCCTGTAATTTATTCCCAAAAATCATCTGGGAGGGGGGGGGGAGAGGTTAGAGGATTTTGGCTATGTAATATTCTCATGACCTCCTCCTTCCTTATTAGTTAGTCTGTTGGTGACGAATGATCCACCCCCCCCCGTCATCCCTGAAAACCAGGAAGAATCGACGCTGTTACAAATATTCTGCGAGGTTTTGAAGTGATTTTTCAAATCGCCGCGTAATCTCAAAGATATTCCTGAAATTTAAGCACTTTTCATACGAGACTAATGTTCTGACACTTTCACATTATTGACCCACTTATTTGTCTACAAATTGGAAAGAATCATTCAACTCAAGCGAAAGGAGACAACAAGGAAAAACGTGCGTGATTTTTAATTTCTCAAACTTTCCGATGACGTATTATCTAGAATAGAACCACCTGAAAACACATTCGGGCTGATCGATAATTCGAAAGCCGCCACTGTTTTCCTTTTCATATGCTGCCTTCTGCTTCGACAAAGTTTTGGCCTCAAAAGTGTAAAGGCAAACGAAATGATTCTCGCGTTTGTATAGTTTTTAAGCATGTCGGTCAATCCATAATATTTTATAATCCACTCAATAGCTAATGATTAGCAGCTCCTAGTTTTTTTTTTTCACCAGATGAGATGCTCTTAAACGTTTTTCTTCTAATTACACATTAAGTGAAGTAAATGAGTCAACTTTTTATTAAGAGGAAGAAGTTCCCAGGGGCGGATCCAGGAATTTTTGAATGGGGGGGGGGTCCAAACTTTGGTTCAGAAAGGACTGTTGGACTCTTTTGAGGCAAATTACTTCTCCCCCACACCCCCCACACCCCCTCCCACCAGTCGTGGTTGCACGTTATAATTCCTTAGCCGCTTACCGTTTACTTGGATTCATTAATTAAAAAAATCAGCCAGTTAAAAAGTGATATACGATCCTGCGGATGTAAGAATTTCAGTCTCAAAGTTGTAAGCGTCAGGTCTGATAGGGGTGTCCGGACTCCCCGGACCCTCCCCCTGGATCCGCCAATGGTTTCTTTTACTACCCTATTAAGGCGTAATTTGGGAATTTGGCTTTTCAGGAGAAGGGCGTGACCAGGTGGGGTCCTGGGGTTCCCGTGACTCCCCTTGGTAGGTCTTCTTTAGCGCAAACAGCCTACAATATTCAGGTAGCGAAAACGCCATGACAACATACTGGCCGTAAAAGCCGTTGATGTGAGTCTTCATGCCGCGATAATACGGCTGAACCCGCTGATATACGCGGGAGAGCAGCGGCGTAAATGGTGAGTAGCCTCTGTGACCCCCCCCCCCCCCTTTGAAAAGTCCTGGCTACGCCCCTGCAGGGGGAAGGAAAAATGACACAGTTCCTTCTGTTTTATTTGAAGCTGGCTCGTCATTCACTTGTCAGATCAGAGCTAATGTTAAGAGGTTTAATTTTGGCAAAACAATTCGCAATCATGGGCAAAATGTACAGGGGATAAAGAACGCCCGTACGAAACTCATTTCCCCATAAAAAAGCTTTCATTTACCGGCCTTTTAGTGTTCAATCCTGATACGAATAATATCAAGTCTGCTATCCTACTTTTACTTGTACATCCATAGTAGTCATTACATTTTCTTGCGATGAAAAAAAAAACAGCTTCCCTCTTCAGAATAAATTCCTTCTTTCCAATTGTGATCATATGATATATTGTGTATTCAAAATTAGATCCACGCAATTACGTGGCTGCATAGTCATATCCCTCTGTTTGTGTACAATCTTTGCCTCAGTTTACTTTGCCGATGACAAACAAAGCATAGTTATAGTAAGCCACACAGAGGGAATCAGTTATCAACATGAACAACACTCGGTGATCGATTGTAAATTACGCGAGATGGCTGATTTCTTCTCCAAGACACGTTCGCAGTACGTCCATGATAGCGTGTCGAATGTGTCTCATCTTCCAGCAGTAAATGACAGGGTTCAAAGATGAATCAAGAAACAGAAGGGTCCTTAACTGAAAAAGAGAGTTTTTTTAAAACGACACTCGAGCCATAGATTTTTAAGACAGCGGCACAAATAAAATATGGCGAGTAACAACTTAAAAACAAGTTAAAAAGACGAGATATACGTAAAATATGCTAACTGTGGATTTAATGCGGACAGAAATTTTTTTCTCATCTCATCAGACTGAGCTACTTCTTGTACTTGCAAAGCTAGATTGAATCTGAATCTTGTGCCGCCGAACAGTTAAATATATCCTGATGTACACCACAAATATGAGGATGAAACTCAAAGATGCAGAAACTAAAATAATAAGATCTCGAATACTAACTAACCCCCACATTATCATCAAAGAACAGATGCACCATACAACCATAGAGAAATTAACATACAGGAGCGGTCAAGACTTCAATAATATTGTATTTTCATCAGTTTAAATCAAAATTTAGACAATGAAAGAGTGTTGCAGTAAAGATACGATAACTTTACTTATTTTCGCGGGAGTTGATTATTGCGATTTTCGCGATTGTCAAATATCTCGAAATACAAAGACCTTAAAATAGTTTTTTGCGGAAATCATGAACCAGGAGAAAAGTAATGGGTCCTTGTAACTGGTCACGATAAGCTGTTTATACTTATGAATTATTTTTCTGTTCCTGCTGATCAGTATCTTGACAATTTTCGCGTAATTTAGTCCCTTTTATGAAATACTTTTTAGTCAAATCGCGATATTAAATTCCCGCGAAGTATGTCCATACCATTTTCGCGACATTAAATTCTCGAAAACCCGAGTTTACCCTTGTCTAGCTGAGCGAACAGAGGTAATCAAGAAAAACTCATCCTGTACAAAAAAAGTTTTAAAATTTCTTCGTCTTTGCTCAGGTGTGCACCGTGTACAGAGACCTCTGGCCTAATTTCTCAAAAATAACTTCTGCTACCACTGTTGTCGCTTTCATAACTTGATTGCTGTTTGGCAGGTTTGGCGGACTACAACTTAGAAAGTAATTGCACACAGGTATTCAGTGACTAATATGAATCTCATTTGAACATCGATTGTAAATTATTCGAGATGGCCCATTTCTTCTCTAAGAAATGTTCCACAGGATATATCCATGATGGCTTGTCGAACGTATCTCATTTTCCAGCGGCAAAAGACAGGGTTCGAATATGAATTACGAAACATGAGAGTCAATGAATAAGACAAAAACATTAAGCTCATTAAGTTACTTTCCTTTATTCCAGAGTGACAGCTAGCTATGTTCATTAAAAAAATTTATAAGAGCCTTTGAGATGATAATAATACACTCTGAATAGTACACAATGTTTAGTTTAGTTATCTTCACAGATAATACGCCATGGAACTTAAGGTATTATTCTTATTATCGATTTCCTTATACCTAAGTTATCGCTATTCCGAAATGAGTTTTTCTGTTAGGAATAAGAAACCTCATCTGTCATTTATCATCCTAAAGGACCGGTCATGGGGGGTTACTCTGGTGACGACGTCTAATCCCCTCCCCGTCTCCCCTGAAATCAGACCCTATCGCAAATATTCTAAGACATTTTCTAAATCGCCACGTAATCATCATAGATATGCCTGAAATTTAAGCTTGACGAGATTGATGCTTTGACACTATTTACGTCATAGACCCACTTTTTTGTCCAGAAATTGGAAATTACGAAACCTAAGCGAAAAGAGATAACGAAAACATGCTTAATTTTAACATCTCAAAAGTTCCCGCTCACCTATTATCTAGAAGCACCTGCAAACTTCTGCGAACTAAACAATAACTCTAAAGCCGCCTCCGTCTGTTTTCGTTTTCATCTGCAGCCTTTTGCTTCGACTCATTTTTTATCGCAAAAGTGTAAAGGCCAACGACATGCTTTTCGCTGCCTGTTTAGTTTTGGAGCATATCAATCAATCCTTTTTTTTTTCAATCCACCCAATAGCCAATGATTACCATCAATTTTCTCTCCCTCTTAAATACTAGCTCCCGTTTGCTTTTCTTCCTTCCGCTCTTAATGTGACGCTATGCCATTTGAGTCGTGGGATCATTTAACTTTTTAACTTCCAATTTAAAGACCTGGAGGTTTATTCCTTCACCTATATCTTAAATTTGTTGCTCAGTCCTGAGAGTCTTCCTCTCCACACCATGATCTCTAATTGATTATCTTTGCAATTCTCATTACATTCTTTAATGCTTGAAAGTTTCTCCAAATTGCACAGGAAAGGGAGTCAAGGATTTGACTTTTTATTGAGAGGAAGAAGTTCTTTTTTCTCCTCTGTTACGGCGTACTTTGGAAATTCTTCCTTTGAGGCAGACGAATGGATGGCACAAGTTTCCTTCTGTTTTATTCCAAGCTGGCGAGTCATTTTGCTGTCAGTGCTAGACTTAAGTGAGTGAGCAAAACATTCCGCAGTCATAGGCAAACTTTTCAATGGATAAATGAAACCCCTGCACGAAGCTTAGCTCCGCATCCACCTCCATTTTTTGCAATCGTGATTTTAAATTTAGAGCGACGAAAACCTTACTATGAATAATATCCTGTCTGCTATCCTTCTTTCATTGCCATCCGTAATTACAGTCTCACGGTCCATCGATAACAAAACCAGCTTCCCTGTTCAAAGTGGCTTTTCTCTCTCCAGTTGCGACAATTTGATATGTTGTGTAGTTAAATTCGGAGCTGCGCAGTTATTTGGCTGACGGGTCCTATCCCTAAGTTTATGACTAATCTTCTTTGTCCCTATTTACTTTGTCGAAAATTTATAAACTGTGTATAGTCCTTGTAAGCCACACAGATTCCCTCAGTTCTCAACATGGACGATGCTCGATGGCCGATTGTGAAATACGCGAGATGGCTTATTTCTTCTCCAAGATACCTTCCACATTATGTCGATGATGGCGTGTCGAATTTGTCTCATCTTCCAGCAGTAAATGACAGGGTTCAAAGTTGAATTTAGATACACGAGAGTCAAAGAGAAAAGAACGAGGTTTTTTAAAGCGAAATTCGAACCATAGATTCCAATAGTAGCTATGGAAATGAAATAAGGCAAATAACAACTTAAAAACACGAGAAATACGTAGAATATTCCAACTGTTGATTTAATGAGAACCACAAAGTTTTTCATTTCATGAGACTGAGCTTCGTCTCGTATTTGCATGGACTGAATCTGATTCCTGTGTCGTCGAACAGTTAAATATATCTTGATGTACATCACAAGTGTGATGATAAAACTGAAAGACGCAGAAACTAATATAATAAGGAACTGAGTACTGAATGGCCCCCATAATATCATCAAAGAAGCAAATGCACTATACACCCATATGCCGATCACCACAATAACAACACGCTTGTGAGTCACAAGCTCTTGATATCTGAGATGAAAGTGAAGGGCCAAGAACCTGTCTACACTTACAGCCACGATACCAAGGAACGAAGCAGTCGAAAATAAATTGGCTGAAATATTCATCAATCGGCGAGTGTTACAACCAGGTTCCTTTAATAGAAACCACTGGATCAAAAAGAACGTGTATAAGGGTTGAATAAACAGACCGACTGCAACATCAGAGCAGGCAAGCAGTAGCGCTTTCAAAGTTTTTGCCATTGTTGAAGTTTTGTGAATGGCGTAGATTACCACAATGTTCAACATGATGGTGGTGTAAGTTAGACAATTGTTGAAGACACAGTTAGCGATAAAAGTCGATCGAAGATTTGCAAGTTCGGCGTATCTAGGGAAGTATTGCGAAGTCTCGTTACAAAACAATTTGTTCATGATGTCAACTCACGTATAAAAGATACGAACCCCTCTTCCCGGCAGACAAATAATTAACAAATGGTAAACACCACAGCATACACTATTGAGTTCTGGATGCACGCGGGAGGTTGCTAAGCACGAAAGAAGCGTAAGAGTCGCTCGAGGCGATAGCCGAGAGCGACTCTAGCTTCTTGAGTACTTAGCAAACCTCCCAAGTGCATCCATAACTCAATAGTGTACGCTGTGGTGTTTACCATTTGTTTTATAACATAACATTGATACATTGTAGCTAAAGAGTTCCCTTTTATTTAAAAAATCTTACGTGGCCAGAAAAAACAAGCGCGCGCGGAAAAATAGTCTTTGCATTTGCTCACGTCAGCAGCGTTCACCCATGGGCAAATGGGGGGGGAGGCTAAATTGACCAATCAGAGCGCGCGCTTTACTTATTCCTTATTCAGGGTAGTGATTCTGCACAATGTGTTCTTTTTTTTCGCAAAAGCGCTGAAGCTCAATAAAAGGTATACTCTAATTATGATAGGGTTCTTAAAATGTAAGCCAATGAGAAATAAAAACCTTGCGTCAGGCATATCAACAGACGGAGGCGGTCAAGACATTCAATTGCACTTTACAAGCTTAATTGCAAATAAGATAATAAATGAGATAGAATAAATATATGAAGTTCATATATTTTTGAACTGCGGTATTAGATGAGTATGATGAACGATCCTCGCAGTAGATAGCGCTATTTGTGCAATAGCGAAAATCAGACCTGAAAAAAATCAGGCCTGTACGGGACTCGAACCACTGACCTCTGCGATACTAGTGCAGCGCTCTACCAATTGAGCTAACAAGCCAACTGAGAGCAGGCCGTTAAGTTGATTCGTAATAAACCCGTCAAAGTGATGAATGAGATAGAATAAATATATGAAGTTCATATATTTATTCTATCTCATTCATCACTTTCACGGGTTTATTACAAATCAACTTAACGGCCTGCTCTCAGTTGGCTTGTTAGCTCAATTGGTAGAGCGCTGCACTAGTATCGCAGAGGTCAGTGGTTCGAGTCCCGTACAGGCCTGATTTTTTTCAGGTCTGATTTTCGCTATTGCACAAATAGCGCTATCTACTGCGAGGATCGTGCATCATACTCAAGATAATAAATATTGAACAGTTTTAGACAGTCGAAGTTAAATATCAGGTCGTCTGTCAAAATGAGTTTTTACAATTTTCTCACAAGGCTTAATTTTTGAAGCATACGTTAGACCTCATTCACACCAGAAAAATATGCTGAGTAAAACTTGGTTTAACTGAATGAAAATCAAAAACGGAGACCTGAGAAACTGCATGAATTTTCCATAAATTTCGATCAGTCACACAGTTGTAATTAGTCAGTTCAATTCGCTAAATTTGAAGTCTACAAACATCAGTTAAGAAGCCTCTATGAAGAAACAATTTTAAACTGTGTCTAATTATAACAAGACAGCTTTTGTGTGAATGTGGTGTATAACACATGCATTCCTTTCATAGTTCTTTAAAATTGAGGCAAACTTTTTATCGCGAAAATCAAATGAATTCTAAAATTTTCTCGTCCTGGTACAGGCCTGAACCATCAGTAGAGATCACTGGCCTTATTGCTAAAACGTTGAATAAAAACCACCAGTGTTGTCATTCTCTTATGAAGACTGCTGTTAGGACTATAGTTACATCTCAGAAGTATAAAAGTGTTAAGAACGTTTTCAGTTCTCTTATTTGGATTCTTTTACAATCCCTATTAAACGAAGGTTTCACTTAGACTAAAATCAACCATGAAATGAAAGATTATCATCAACATGGGTATCAGGTGGAAACAATTTAACTTCGCAATGAATTGAAACGTTCAGTTTGCGTTAATAATTTTCTCTCTAACGTTTATTTGAGTGAGTAGAAAGCAATTTTCACTTTGAGTTTTCCCTTATTACCTTTATTCGCTTCAACACTTGTAGCAGTAATTAAATTTCTTGAGTTCGTTTAATTTCTCGCTCAGTTCGATAATTTTAAAACAAATTCTTCCGAAACAAAAATGGTTTAGTTAAGGACGGGAAAGAGCCAATTACAGGCAATGGACTCCTAAAACTGGTCATTATTTTATCGCCGGGACACTGAAGAGTTTGAAAAGCTGACTTTCCGAGCGTTAGCCCCCTTAAGTGAATGAAGAAAAAAGTGTTACTCTAGACGGCGCCAGTTACTGATCTCTGGTTCTCATTAGCTAAGCGATCCGTTCCTATTTCCCGTTTGGATTACACCGGTTTTGCTCTTAGGACACACTAGTGAAAACTGCTCTGTCTAAACTCTATTTGAATATTTGGAACGTGTGTCCCCTGAGGTTTAAACAATACAATTTGCACTTTTGAGGCAAACACCACTAACCTCGGTTTAGTCCCCTCCCATGCAAATGACGCGCGGTAAAAAATATGGATTGTAAACAATTGTACAAACGAAAGAAACATTTAATTCTCTGTACATTATACAACACTAAGTAAAAAAATAATGACGACATTGGTACGCAGATACAAACGAAACGAAATTAGGCAAATATGATAAGGGAAAGGATGAGATCATTTCAAAGTACATTGTTTTAATTCCAAGCATACGAAAAAATAAAAATTAAACACAAAATTAAAACGTAATTACGAGCTTGCAGTCCTGCTGGAAGCTATCAAGAAAATTTCATTCTTTTCTTTTACGCGCTTGCTGACTCTAAAGTTTCTCCGTCATGTCAGTTCTTCATTCTTCATCCTCCAAAGCCGTACAGCGTGCGTCCCTGTCGTTTCAGCGCGTATACGACGTCCATTGCGGTGACTGTTTTTCGCTTGGCGTGTTCGGTGTAGGTCACCGCGTCACGTATTACATTTTCGAGGAAAACTTTGAGAACTCCGCGCGTTTCTTCATAAATGAGACCTGAAATGCGTTTCACGCCGCCTCTTCTGGCTAAACGTCTAATGGCGGGCTTAGTGATGCCCTGAATGTTGTCGCGTAGGATTTTCCTATGTCGTTTCGCACCTCCTTTTCCCAAACCTTTTCCTCCTTTACCGCGACCGGACATCTTCTTCAAATAAACTGATTTTTCTTGAAAGAACCACTCTGAATTTCCAGAAAAACGTATATTAAAGACTTAGAAGAGCTCAGAATAATCCTCCTGTGTTTTATACCCCGTTGCATTATCTTCCAAATTTATTTTCATCTGATTGGTCCAATTTTGAAGACAAGTCCTCTAACCAATCAGGTTGCAGTGCTGATTGTATTCCCTGCGTTGGTCGTGTCACCAATGCGATATTTTTTCGTGCATTTCTCTTCAAAGTGATGTCGGCCTCCACGAAATCCAGCATAATTATTCTATCTTTTATTTTTCTTATTTTCCATATGCTAAAAATACCATCAGGAACTATTTAACGATCTTGGTAGATTCATTAAGAGCTGTTGCTTGGAATTGTTCGTTTTTCGCAGTTACTTCGTCAACACCTCTGCCATGGCTAATAGCTCAAAAGGATATCAAAACCTCTTGAAAAGTAGTAAACATATGAATAAATACAACCAAAACGGTATATATCTAAGGCAATTCAAAGAGAGAAAAGTTTAATTTAATTTAATAATAAGTTCTTATATAGCGCATGAAAATTGAACTCTAAGCGCTTTACAATTATAATGAACAAAATTTCAATAAAAATCCTATACATGCAATTTTCGCTACTCTATCTAAACTAATGAATTATTACGTGTTATACATATATTTGACAACGTACAATATCAAACAATTCTGGTGGCTTATTTTTTGAAAAGATAAGTTTTCAATAAGCGTTTAAAGGAGTCAACAGATTCGGCGTTTTTTATGCATTCAGGTAGTTGATTCCACAAATACGGTGCAGCGTAGGAGAATGCTCTTTGCCCATACGTTTTAGTGAGAGCTGACCATACGTAATGTAAATGTTTGCTTTTAATTTTGTATCTGAACCAAAGCAATAGATTCCTTTCTCGCAGTATCTTTACTATATACACTCAACCTATGCTCCTGAGACAAGTCTGTCACCCAATACAATTCGATACACGTTAGAAAATAAAAGGCCCTGTAATTTATGCACAAAAATGGTCTTCTTTTAGTGTTGAAAAAAAGAAAAATGCAAATTAAATTTTGTTTGCCTGATTTTTTTAAATGCTTTTCCTTAGGGAATTGAAACCGGAAAGCACTCAGTTATTTGCTCAACTTTTCATGGGACGCCCCGTGCAAATACTTCAGCACTCTATCGTTAAATTTTGTTTTTCTTCTTGAAATGAGTATCCTAATCGTCACCCTGGCCTTATCCCTCACCTAGAAAGAGTCCATGGGAAAGAGGTTGAGTACCCTATCGTTGCTTTACTTTGCTAACGGTAGATTTTTTATTTTATCCAAATCGTTTAAATCATTTCGCTTTTAAGTAATATATATCCCTTTCATTTTCCTTCTTTATCTTCTTAGCCTAGACAGATTCGGTTCCCTTCAATGCTGGTATTTTTTGGAAATTTCCCTGTGCTATTTTAAGCCATTTGATTAGGTCCCCCGCCCTCACCTGACCCCCATCCACGCCCAGAACCTGTTGATGAGCCCACGAGTAGTAACTTCAGCGTTATGGAAGAGAAATGTACGTCATGCTCACTACGCATAGCTCGGTCGATAGGCTGCTTGCGCAATCGATAGAATGATTGCGCAAGCTTCGAACTTTTTTTGAGGGAATTAGGTAATCCAAGTAATAAAACTTCAGCCGTTTGGAGGTACAGATCGTGTATAGGTGGCGAAGTAACGATGGAATCATCTACTGAGAATGTAGACACGAAGACGTCAAAAGGAGTAAAGCGTCCTGGGGAGAAATCTGGGGACGATGATTACGTGAAAAAGCGAGAAAGAAATAATATCGCTGTCAGGAAAAGTCGTATGAAAGCTAAAGAACGAATCGAGGAAACCAGACGCAGGGTAACGGATTTAACGAAAGAAAACGAAGATTTACGAAGTAAGGTTTCTTTACTACAGAAAGAGTTGAACGTTTTGAGGTCACTCTTCGCAAACGGAGGAATTTCAGTGCCTTCAGAAATAAATGTACAGTTTACGAACTCAAACAGCGATGGGAATCAAGCGGTACTTTTAACAGCTGTCACGACATCTTTGTCAAACGGATCTATGCAAGATAATCAATTTTCTAGTGGAGAAATTCTGGAAAATGGAATAACCACGCATGGAATCAAGAAGGAGTCATAGCATTTTGCTGAAGAAATCCACAACTAGTGTTTATCAAAGTTATTAGTCTTAATTTTATACTCGAATCTGTAAAATCCCCACGAACGGTCCAAAAACCCGTTTGTAAACTTAGAATCGTACAAGACATATTGTGTGTTTTATTAGGGGAATCCCTAACTTGTTGTTCCTTCTTGGGTACAAAGCTAAATGCAACTCAAACATTTTTTGTGTTTCAAACGAGGAGTCAAGAACTTATAGGTTTTAAATTTAATTTAATGTCGCAGTTAGTTTTAAATCTTCCATGTACTCATCAGTTTGTTCAAGAAATAGCTTTGTGACAGGTTCGGTAGATCCGCATTTCACTCGTTTTCTATTTTTTTATAAATGGTATCGTTAAGTTTACTTTCATAGGATTTCATGTTGTAGTTATTATTATCTTTTTTCAATATGAAAAACATCTCTGTTAACTTTTGTTCCGCGTTTGTTGTGAAGTTTGCAAAACCTTGATTGCTTCATTCATATAAAAGTGAAATACGGATAGCTGATTGATAACATGAAAAATATTTTATCCTCAGACTTAATAACATATTAAATATATGGACCTTTTAGAACTTAATTTATGCCTTATTGATACAGATTTTATGGAAGCTGTGTGTTATAAGACTGATCAGGTCTGATATACATCCATGTGATATAGGATCATGCAGTTCTTGCAAGACTTTATAGACTACTGCCTCTGTATTTTCCAAGACTGTTAATAGCACTGAGTGAAAATACAGTTTTGTAGACCTCTATGGGCAGTTTACCTACAAGTTTTGAATTTATAATTGTGTGACATGGGATCAAAGCAACTTGTTAAAGTTGCACAATTAATATGCCTTGTTCTCTTTTTAACACGTAAAACAATTATATTCCAGAGATAAATTACCACTAAGGTTATTATGACTACTTTTGATCATACCCTTGACATGAAAAATTAATGGAGATGGATTTCCAGTTTAAAAAATAATTTTGGTTTTAGATGGAATTTCTTATTAACTGACCATCAGAATACAATTCACATGAATATGGGGTGGTTCTGTTTACTTTGAACATTTGACCCATCTTGTAGACACAGATTGCAGACATTATATAACTTTTAGTTTCACAAATCAACTGGCAGTGAGAAATCAACCCTTTGGCACCTATACTCACAATGTATCACCCCTGAAACATGGATTAGGTAGGAGAGTAGAGGGTAGAGAAGAGTATTTTCACGACTCGTGAATGGCCTGTTTTTTTCCCATGAAATGTGAAATGGCTTGTTTTTTTCTCATGAATCGTGATTTCCTTAGTAGCTATGAGCTGTAATTTTCCCAAATAATTCTGAGTGAAATTAGAAAGAAGTATTTAATTTGTCATGAACCATGATTTTGGTTGTAGTTTCAACAGTAATGTTATTTCCCGTGAATATTTGTGGAAGGACCAATTTATTTACCCTGAAATGTGATCTTGACCCCCCAACCCCCCCCCTTTACCACCCTCAGAGTAAAAGGTAATGATCACAACTTGATAAAATCTTGATTGTTAATTAAATTCTCCTTATCAGCACTTTAAGAAATGTAAGGAGAACAGCATGGAGATTATGCATACTTACTTAACTTTATTTAAGGAGGGAAGTGCAATAACTTATTACAGTTTTCTAACCTGCGGCCCTCACGCCCATCCACCCCACCCGAAGGAAGAACACCCATCACACAGTAATCTCGTGTGTGGGAAGTTAACGTCTCCTACCCCTAACCCTGCGGGAGACGAGACCTACGGTTTATTCATCCTTATTTGAGAAGACTAGAATATCTATCCATTTCTTGATATTATAGAAAGGTAGCACATTCTCCTCAGTTATTTTAAGACCCTGAGTGTTGGTCCAGCTGGGGCTTGAACCCTCAACCTCCCTCACAACAGTCTGGCACTCTACCAATTGAGCTAACTGATGTTTGGTTGTAAATGAATTACCCTTTCCTTCCTAAAATGTCATAAGTAATTCTCCTAGCTGTCTACACGCAATTTTCATTATGTTAGTTTGGAGAATTTGGTATTGGATCAACTGTTCATCCCCTAATTGATATGGTTTTTTTTATTCTCGTCTCTTATCTGCTCAGTATTGCATTAATACTGTTGGGAGAAATTCTGCCTTAGTCACTCATGGGAGTCGAATATTAAGGATAATACAAGTTAGAGCCACTCACTCTTGACCAGTGAAAAATGTTTTATGATAATCGCAGCTAAAAACCCATCAAACATATCAGTTGAAATGGTTGATTTATATCAACGAAGATATTCTGCTCCACACAAAGATAAACACTTTGGCTGAGACTCTGGACCCAGTTGTTTGAAAGCTGATTAGCACAGACTTGAAGATAAGTTTTAATCAAGGTTTATTTATTCCTTTGTTCAAAAGTCTTTTCAGGATTGTAAGAGCATTTAAAAATAAAAGTCTAGAAAGAGAGAAATATACTGAACTTTCATTTAAAGCTCTTAGATCTGATACATATCAGATTGCACACCAGCTCTGAGTTATCTAAACCCAGCTTTAACCAGGTGGTTACCCACAAAAAAAATTACTTCTAGCTAACATGCAAATTGAGTTAAACCTCAGTACAAACAATTTTCATCCATGAAAAAAAGTATAAAATGAAATTGATATCATTGCACAAATCATCATTCAAGGAGAGGTCACCATAATTACAACCCATAGAATATTTATGCTCTCATGCCATTGGTTGTAATATGTCATGTGATTGACTGTACGCCGGCAAAAACTGGGGTCTATGTGGTGATGTTTAACCCTACTTCCAATATAGTTAAAATCTTAAATTAAATTATTCAAGATTTGTTCAAGATAGGAGAGAATTTTGCTGTTGATACAGAGGAAGGGATATCATCGTTTTTTCAATAAATGCTTGTGGACACTGTCTGAGCATATTATTATTAAATAGTGCCCTTTGTGTATAACTCTAGATAGATTTTGTAGTACTCTGGCACAATCAGTTCACATCATCCCTAGTTGTCTCTTTCTTTATACAAGATTGCAAGACCACAGATATAACACAAATGGAGTAATGGGAATGAAAAACAGAGGGAAGAGTGTTGCATTTCAAATGTCATTTCTCTGTCACTTCTTAAAAAGCTTTTAGCATGTCACCTCTCTGGGTGATTTTACTGTTACTTTGAAAGTAGATAATGACAAACAAGTTTAGTAGACAAGTTTATCTTCATAGCTGACCCAATACACCTGCATGAAGGACACGGAAATGTGTGGTATTCAGACAGTAGATATATCTTATCAACCAAGCGTGAGGGCCGTACTGGGAGAATATCGGCCCAAGGTCTTGACAGTACAGACCGAGCATAGCGAAGTCCATACAAAAAAGACCGAGGGCCCATAGTCTTCCAGTACGGTCCCGAGCAAGCTTGGTTAATAACTAAAGAGATTTATTACACGACTGAAGTTCAAAGGGACACAAGTGCGGTATCATTTGGGACCATTTGGGACAGTGCCCAGTCCAATACTTAGAGAATATTGGACTGGCAATGGAGCATTTTGATTGGTTGATATTAGTTATTGGCCCTCTGACTGCCTGACTCGTGTAATAAAATCACTTACTGGATCTTGGGAGCTCAAAAGTGCATGAAAAAAAGCTGAATGTGAGTATCTCATTGATGTAATATGAGGATACATGGTCAGAAGTCAGTTTGATTTAAAGAATAATCTGACACTGAAATTAAAAATCCTACTAAAGGGTAGGCCATATCAGTGATCAGCAAATAGAACTACATTTTCACGTGTCAAGTTCATGACGAGATAAAAAATTAAAGGCAGAGGAGGTATCATTTTTGTGCTTTTTAAGGGAGCTGAAGTGTAAAGGTATAGGGCAAGACTTCTATGAAGGAAGGAAGGCACAAAAACCCACGATAACAAACCTAGTATAATTTGCCTCCACTTACCAGAAAAAAAAAAATTATAAATATGTTCTTTACAGCATTTGGAATTCCCAACAAAGACAGTTCAGCCAATTTCTAAGTAGGGAGGGTTGGGGAAAGAGGCAGACCTTTAAGCCTGCACACAGAGATACGGTAACACAACTAATGTTGAAACATTAACAATAAAAACTATTTTATATTTAGCACTTGACAGTGGCCAGTTTACTTCTTAAGTACCACTACAAACTCTTTGCCTTTTTTTGTAACATAAGAGGAAATTGAATTACTTAAACCAAGTGCAAATGGGTTGGGATTTTTATTACTAATTGTCTGTGAAAAATGTGTTTATGTTCTAAAAAAATAATCACTCTATTACATGTGTTGTGAAACCATGCACATTTCAAATCAACCAGTGACTTTGTCACATGCACAGACCAAAATTGAAGTGGAACTTACAGTACCTTAAACTCATAGCTTATTACACCTAGATCTCAGCCTAATCTCAAACTTAAATAAACTGACCAAAACAAATAGGGAAAAAGTAAAAAATTGTAATTTGATATACCACTTTTGAAATTAATAAATTCCTTGACATAACAACTGCTACAAAGACTGACTGAAATTCTTAAGATAAAGAAATGTGTTTTTATCATAAGTCACGCAAATGTACCAGTAATATTTTTGGGATTCACCTCTGCTCTTTAACAATGAAATTAGAATGCTTGCAAGCCAGTAGAAATATAACTGCCAACAGCTAATTTAAGTTTGAAAACATCACATTTATCATCATTTAACATTTCAGCAAAATTTTGAAAAAATATAACTTCCCTTGACACATAATGAGGCAAAAAAAAAAACAAAAACAAAAACTACCTCAGTCTGAAATCTGTCATCCTACAATATGTACTCCACAATTTTTGCCTATGTTTTTTCCTTGTCAGTTTGTTTAATGCCTTGTCACTTGGCAAATTATAAAGCTGATAGAAATGGACCTATGGTGGTGATGTAGCTGATATTTAATATTGACAATCACATGAACTTTCCTGAATAGCAAATCAAGTCTTGTGGCCAAATTGGAACAGCTACACAAGCATTACACTTTTAAAATGATCAAAGCCATCTTCCAAGATTGTAATTGAAGTGCTCAAACCTGCTATCATTCTGCAGGAGTTTGTGCAACTGACACAAATCAGTGTCACTATACAACATAAACATATTTACACTGATTTTGTATCTTTTGATATATAAATATGACTTTTCTATTAGTTTCATTTATAAAATAATCCCTTTGTATAAATTTATCTCAAGCACTCTTCCATCAAGAGATCATCATCGCTCATTTCATGGTCTTCTTTGCAGTTGGGAAGGGATCCCCAGAGCATGATCTGAACTCCTGCAAGTAAGATATAAACTTCAATCACAACTTAATCAGTAATGTCTGATTGTAAAATGGCAGATAAAGTAACATTGCATTAAGCTTGCTGACTTTAAGGTCTGGTTTCATTCCTGGCTGTGTCATTGTGTTCTCTTCTTGGGCAAAACCCTTCATAGGGCTCATATGCTTTTAACCCTTTATCTCCATAGATTATCCAAATGGGTAATAACTATATTCAGACTGTTAAAGAGGAAAATGCTTCCCTGATCTAATACCAAATTCTCATAACTTATTTGCAAGGATTTACATAACAGCTAAACAGGAGAATTAACAGGTTTTTGGAGTTTTAACGGTTAAGCTATTAAAATTCCCTGGCCTTTACCATTACTCTAATCTGAAGGAGGGTTTCAAGGCATGTGAATCAAACTAGTCACTTGCTTAAAATTGTACTTTTAATCAACAGGGAAATCCTATCAATTTCCTTTAAATAGTCCATCGCGGTATTTTTCCGTCAACTTCTTGTTTGGATACAAACTTTTTGAGTTTGAATTAGTCTGCAGATGAAACAAGAAACTTCCAAATATGGAAAACTCGACCAAGTTCTCTTAATTGTTTGGACTTGTCAAACCACGCATGCATAGCAAAAATTTTGAATTCTCCGGAAACGTTACATCTCAGTATGAAGAATTTCGAGTTTTCTACTGATACAAACTGCTAAATTTCACAAAAAAAAGCCATAATTAACGAACAATGGATGACCACCGCAGAAATAATAGCCACAAGTTAACAATTATTTTCGTCAATAACAATCTCGAAAGCGTATAGTTTTGAAAGCTCTTCTGCAAATTATTTAAACTAACGAAAGGTTAACTTCGCAAACAGAACTGACGTCAAATGGAAAGCGCATAAAGCCACATCATTTATTGAATTTGATTAAAACAAGCAAATTTTAGTCCATGACAGAACCAGTTAACATCTTTTCTAAACATCAGCTGATATGGCTGTTACACGTGTCTGAGTAACAAAACTTTAAAATAACATTTCTCTGTCTAGCAAAGTTAACGGAAGTTTTTCGTATCGATGCTTTCACTTCTGTACCTGTTTGATCGAGTCTTTCCAGGGGATGAACCGCATTGGAGTGAAACATCCAAAAATGGCCGTTGTTGCAGGATCGAATGCAAGACTGGCATGGAAGTGTTACATGATATCCAACGACATTTCCACTGGTAAAAAATAAACATAATGTTTTAATAAAGAGTTATAAAAAAAATAAAATAAACCAGGGATGTGCTGAATAGGTATGAAGCCAATTCAGCGTGAAAATTAGACAACACTTACCACCCGAGACACGCAACATCTTTGATCCGACACTCGCAGTTTTGTGTCGAGTAATCTGTTCCTATTAATTGAATGGAGCTGAAAAAAGATGAAAGAAGCAGTAAGTGATGCAACAAAGCTGCAAAGGATAGGAGAGACATAATTCTGCCACGTCTAAATAAACTTTGCTCACTTTTCAGGGGGTAAATCTGTCGAGTACAGCTCCACTTTCGTGTCGGCCAGTAGAAGTGCTCTCATTCCGCGAGCACAGATGCTTCTTTCACAGTATTTGCACTCCAACCTTACCACTGTCTTACTCTGAAAAGCGGGATGAATCCTTCTCGACATTATAAGTTTAAAGGGTCTCTTTTTCCGTTTCGTTTTGAGCAAAAGCTTGCGGTGAGTAACGTCACATCAAAAATGGCCGTTCTTGGAAAACCAGTCGAGTTACTTCTAGTTATTGACTAATACTATTCTTTGATTGGCTGTTGCCAGGTGACGTTCACGCCTTAATTGGCCTTTAAATTTTTAAAACTCAGGGGCCTTGGGGAAGGAAAACTTTAAATTCTCTCTAGTTACGTGGTGGAATGATATTCTTTTGAATGATGATGCAAGTGAACCCCTGTCGTTTGTGTAAATGTCACGTCTAAAGTCAATTATCCATCATGACACGCGTGGAAAAAAGATAACTTGTAAACGCTAAGTTGAAGCATACAAGAATGACACAGTTTTACCAAGCTAAAATGCGGAAAAAAGGCATGAAAATTGCTATGAAATTGCGTTTCAATTTTAAGTTACCTTTTTATTTTTTCTATTTTTTTTTTCTTTAGGAGAAAGTGAAATTTCCCTGCATACGTTGTAATTCGCCCCAATCCTCACTAGGTCAAAATTCAACATGGCGTCTTAGTTGTGACTTGAGTTAAGTTGTAGAATCTTATTTCTTTCTCGACAGTACAGACAAGCGTTTCTCAGTTCCGTCACTTCGCCCATTCGGTATCACCATAATTCTGTTTAATTTGTGATGACTACAATGGATGGGTACAAAGGAAGACAGTGTTTTACTC